>NW_027167976.1:0-82145 GCF_040954835.1 Lepisosteus oculatus
CCAGCCCTTAACCCCAGTGTACAGAAAGTGTCAAAACGTGTTTTTCAGCAGAAATAAACATGTTTCTGCAAGTTTGGTCAACCCCATGTAAGTTATGGGGCAGTAACATCACACTTTTCAAAACGTGTTTTTCAGCCCGAAATAAACGCGTTTTTTCAGACAACTGAATCTCCTTGTAACAGCAAGGCTCAGAAGAGCCCACACACTCAGCCCTTAACCCCAGTGTACAGAAAGTGTCAAAACGTGTTTTTCAGCAGAAATAAACATGTTTCTGCAAGTTTGGTCAACCCCATGTAAGTTATGGGGCAGTAACATCACACTTTTCAAAACGTGTTTTTCAGCCCGAAATAAACGCGTTTTTTCAGACAACTGAATCTCCTTGTAACAGCAAGGCTCAGAAGAGCCCACACACTCAGCCCTTAACCCCAGTATACAGAAAGTGTCAAAACGTGTTTTTCAGCAGAAATAAACATGTTTCTGCAAGTTTGGTCAACCCCATGTAAGTTATGGGGCAGTAACATCACACTTTTCAAAACGTGTTTTTCAGCCCGAAATAAACGCGTTTTTTCAGACAACTGAATCTCCTTGTAACAGCAAGGCTCAGAAGAGCCCACACACTCAGCCCTTAACCCCAGTGTACAGAAAGTGTCAAAACGTGTTTTTCAGCAGAAATAAACATGTTTCTGCAAGTTTGGTCAACCCCATGTAAGTTATGGGGCAGTAACATCACACTTTTCAAAACGTGTTTTTCAGCCCGAAATAAACGCGTTTTTTCAGACAACTGAATCTCCTTGTAACAGCAAGGCTCAGAAGAGCCCACACACTCAGCCCTTAACCCCAGTGTACAGAAAGTGTCAAAACGTGTTTTTCAGCAGAAATAAACATGTTTCTGCAAGTTTGGTCAACCCCATGTAAGTTATGGGGCAGTAACATCACACTTTTCAAAACGTGTTTTTCAGCCCGAAATAAACGCGTTTTTTCAGACAACTGAATCTCCTTGTAACAGCAAGGCTCAGAAGAGCCCACACACTCAGCCCTTAACCCCAGTGTACAGAAAGTGTCAAAACGTGTTTTTCAGCAGAAATAAACATGTTTCTGCAAGTTTGGTCAACCCCATGTAAGTTATGGGGCAGTAACATCACACTTTTCAAAACGTGTTTTTCAGCCCGAAAGAAACGCGTTTTTTCAGACAACTGAATCTCCTTGTAACAGCAAGGTTCAGAAGAGCCCACACACTCAGCCCTTAACCCCAGTGTACAGAAAGTGTCAAAACGTGTTTTTCAGCAGAAATAAACATGTTTCTGCAAGTTTGGTCAACCCCATGTAAGTTATGGGGCAGTAACATCACACTTTTCAAAACGTGTTTTTCAGCCCGAAATAAACGCGTTTTTTCAGACAACTGAATCTCCTTGTAACAGCAAGGCTCACAAGAGCCCACACACTCAGCCCTTAACCCCAGTGTACAGAAAGTGTCAAAACGTGTTTTTCAGCAGAAATAAACATGTTTCTGCAAGTTTGGTCAACCCCATGTAAGTTATGGGGCAGTAACATCACACTTTTCAAAACGTGTTTTTCAGCCCGAAATAAACGCGTTTTTTCAGACAACTGAATCTCCTTGTAACAGCAAGGCTCAGAAGAGCCCACACACTCAGCCCTTAACCCCAGTGTACAGAAAGTGTCAAAAAGTGTTTTTCAGCAGAAATAAACATGTTTCTGCAAGTTTGGTCAACCCCATGTAAGTTATGGGGCAGTAACATCACACTTTTCAAAACGTGTTTTTCAGCCCGAAATAAACGCGTTTTTTCAGACAACTGAATCTCCTTGTAACAGCAAGGCTAAGAAGAGCCCACACACACAGCCCTTAACCCCAGTGTGCAGAAAGGGTCAAAACGTGTTTTTTAGCAGAAATAAACATGTTTCTGCAAGTTTGGTCAACCCCATGTAAGTTATGGGGTAGTAACATCACACTTTTCAAAACGTGTTTTTCAGCCCGAAATAAACGCGTTTTTTCAGACAACTGAATCTCCATGTCACAGCAAGGCTCAGAAGAGCCCACACACTCAGCCCTTAACCCCAGTGTACAGAAAGTGTCAAAACGTGTTTTTCAGCAGAAATAAACATGTTTCTGCAAGTTTGGTCAACCCAATGTAAGTTATGGGGCAGTAACATCACACTTTTCAAAACGTGTTTTTCAGCCCGAAATAAACGCGTTTTTTCAAACAACTGAATCTCCTTGTAACAGCAAGGCTCAGAAGAGCCCACACACTCAGCCCTTAACCCCAGTGTACAGAAAGTGTCAAAACGTGTTTTTCAGCAGAAATAAACATGTTTCTGCAAGTTTGGTCAACCCCATGTAAGTTATGGGGCAGTAACATCACACTTTTCAAAACGTGTTTTTCAGCCCGAAATAAACGCGTTTTTTCAGACAACTGAATCTCCTTGTAACAGCAAGGCTCAGAAGAGCCCACACACTCAGCCCTTAACCCCAGTGTACAGAAAGTGTCAAAACGTGTTTTTCAGCAGAAATAAACATGTTTCTGCAAGTTTGGTCAACCCCATGTAAGTTATGGGGCAGTAACATCACACTTTTCAAAACGTGTTTTTCAGCCCGAAATAAACGCGTTTTTTCAGACAACTGAATCTCCTTGTAACAGCAAGGCTCAGAAGAGCCCACACACTCAGCCCTTAACCCCAGTGTACAGAAAGTGTCAAAACGTGTTTTTCAGCAGAAATAAACATGTTTCTGCAAGTTTGGTCAACCCCATGTAAGTTATGGGGCAGTAACATCACACTTTTCAAAACGTGTTTTTCAGCCCGAAATAAACGCGTTTTTTCAGACAACTGAATCTCCTTGTAACAGCAAGGCTCAGAAGAGCCCACACACTCAGCCCTTAACCCCAGTGTACAGAAAGTGTCAAAACGTGTTTTTCAGCAGAAATAAACATGTTTCTGCAAGTTTGGTCAACCCCATGTAAGTTATGGGGCAGTAACATCACACTTTTCAAAACGTGTTTTTCAGCCCGAAAGAAACGCGTTTTTTCAGACAACTGAATCTCCTTGTAACAGCAAGGTTCAGAAGAGCCCACACACTCAGCCCTTAACCCCAGTGTACAGAAAGTGTCAAAACGTGTTTTTCAGCAGAAATAAACATGTTTCTGCAAGTTTGGTCAACCCCATGTAAGTTATGGGGCAGTAACATCACACTTTTCAAAACGTGTTTTTCAGCCCGAAATAAACGCGTTTTTTCAGACAACTGAATCTCCTTGTAACAGCAAGGCTCACAAGAGCCCACACACTCAGCCCTTAACCCCAGTGTACAGAAAGTGTCAAAACGTGTTTTTCAGCAGAAATAAACATGTTTCTGCAAGTTTGGTCAACCCCATGTAAGTTATGGGGCAGTAACATCACACTTTTCAAAACGTGTTTTTCAGCCCGAAATAAACGCGTTTTTTCAGACAACTGAATCTCCTTGTAACAGCAAGGCTCAGAAGAGCCCACACACTCAGCCCTTAACCCCAGTGTACAGAAAGTGTCAAAAAGTGTTTTTCAGCAGAAATAAACATGTTTCTGCAAGTTTGGTCAACCCCATGTAAGTTATGGGGCAGTAACATCACACTTTTCAAAACGTGTTTTTCAGCCCGAAATAAACGCGTTTTTTCAGACAACTGAATCTCCTTGTAACAGCAAGGCTAAGAAGAGCCCACACACACAGCCCTTAACCCCAGTGTACAGAAAGTGTCAAAACGTGTTTTTCAGCAGAAATAAACATGTTTCTGCAAGTTTGGTCAACCCCATGTAAGTTATGGGGCAGTAACATGACACTTTTCAAAACGTGTTTTTTAGCCCGAAATAAACGCGTTTTTTCAGTCAACTGAATCTCCTTGTAACAGCAAGGCTAAGAAGAGCCCACACACTCAGCCCTTAACCCCAGTGTACAGAAAGTGTCAAAACGTGTTTTTCAGCAGAAATAAACATGTTTCTGCAAGTTTGGTCAACCCCATGTAAGTTATGGGGCAGTAACATCACACTTTTCAAAACGTGTTTTTCAGCCCGAAATAAACGCGTTTTTTCCGACAACTGAATCTCCTTGTAACAGCAAGGCTCAGAAGAGCCCACACACTCAGCCCTTAACCCCAGTGTACAGAAAGTGTCAAAACGTGTTTTTCAGCAGAAATAAACATGTTTCTGCAAGTTTGGTCAACCCCATGTAAGTTATGGGGCAGTAACATCACACTTTTCAAAACGTGTTTTTCAGCCCGAAATAAACGCGTTTTTTCAGACAACTGAATCTCCTTGTAACAGCAAGGCTCAGAAGAGCCCACACACTCAGCCCTTAACCCCAGTGTACAGAAAGTGTCAAAACGTGTTTTTCAGCAGAAATAAACATGTTTCTGCAAGTTTGGTCAACCCCATGTAAGTTATGGGGCAGTAACATCACACTTTTCAAAACGTGTTTTTCAGCCCGAAATAAACACGTTTTTTCAGACAACTGAATCTCCTTGTAACAGCAAGGCTCAGAAGAGCCCACACACTCAGCCCTTAACCCCAGTGTACAGAAAGTGTCAAAACGTGTTTTTCAGCAGAAATAAACATGTTTCTGCAAGTTTGGTCAACCCCATGTAAGTTATGGGGCAGTAACATCACACTTTTCAAAACGTGTTTTTCAGCCCGAAAGAAACGCGTTTTTTCAGACAACTGAATCTCCTTGTAACAGCAAGGTTCAGAAGAGCCCACACACTCAGCCCTTAACCCCAGTGTACAGAAAGTGTCAAAACGTGTTTTTCAGCAGAAATAAACATGTTTCTGCAAGTTTGGTCAACCCCATGTAAGTTATGGGGCAGTAACATCACACTTTTCAAAACGTGTTTTTCAGCCCGAAATAAACGCGTTTTTTCAGACAACTGAATCTCCTTGTAACAGCAAGGCTCACAAGAGCCCACACACTCAGCCCTTAACCCCAGTGTACAGAAAGTGTCAAAACGTGTTTTTCAGCAGAAATAAACATGTTTCTGCAAGTTTGGTCAACCCCATGTAAGTTATGGGGCAGTAACATCACACTTTTCAAAACGTGTTTTTCAGCCCGAAATAAACGCGTTTTTTCAGGCAACTGAATCTACTTGAAACAGCAAGGCTCAGAAGTGCCCACACACTCAGCCCTTAACCCCAGTGTGCAGAAAGGGTCAAAACGTGTTTTTTAGCAGAAATAAACATGTTTCTGCAAGTTTGGTCAACCCCATGTAAGTTATGGGGTAGTAACATCACACTTTTCAAAACGTGTTTTTCAGCCCGAAATAAACGCGTTTTTTCAGACAACTGAATCTCCATGTCACAGCAAGGCTCAGAAGAGCCCACACACTCAGCCCTTAACCCCAGTGTACAGAAAGTGTCAAAACGTGTTTTTCAGCAGAAATAAACATGTTTCTGCAAGTTTGGTCAACCCCATGTAAGTTATGGGGCAGTAACATCACACTTTTCAAAACGTGTTTTTCAGCCCGAAATAAACGCGTTTTTTCAAACAACTGAATCTCCTTGTAACAGCAAGGCTCAGAAGAGCCCACACACTCAGCCCTTAACCCCAGTGTACAGAAAGTGTCAAAACGTGTTTTTCAGCAGAAATAAACATGTTTCTGCAAGTTTGGTCAACCCCATGTAAGTTATGGGGCAGTAACATCACACTTTTCAAAACGTGTTTTTCAGCCCGAAATAAACGCGTTTTTTCAGACAACTGAATCTCCTTGTAACAGCAAGGCTCAGAAGAGCCCACACACTCAGCCCTTAACCCCAGTGTACAGAAAGTGTCAAAACGTGTTTTTCAGCAGAAATAAACATGTTTCTGCAAGTTTGGTCAACCCCATGTAAGTTATGGGGCAGTAACATCACACTTTTCAAAACGTGTTTTTCAGCCCGAAATAAACGCGTTTTTTCAGACAACTGAATCTCCTTGTAACAGCAAGGCTCAGAAGAGCCCACACACTCAGCCCTTAACCCCAGTATACAGAAAGTGTCAAAACGTGTTTTTCAGCAGAAATAAACATGTTTCTGCAAGTTTGGTCAACCCCATGTAAGTTATGGGGCAGTAACATCACACTTTTCAAAACGTGTTTTTCAGCCCGAAATAAACGCGTTTTTTCAGACAACTGAATCTCCTTGTAACAGCAAGGCTCAGAAGAGCCCACACACTCAGCCCTTAACCCCAGTGTACAGAAAGTGTCAAAAAGTGTTTTTCAGCAGAAATAAACATGTTTCTGCAAGTTTGGTCAACCCCATGTAAGTTATGGGGCAGTAACATCACACTTTTCAAAACGTGTTTTTCAGCCCGAAATAAACGCGTTTTTTCAGACAACTGAATCTCCTTGTAACAGCAAGGCTAAGAAGAGCCCACACACACAGCCCTTAACCCCAGTGTACAGAAAGTGTCAAAACGTGTTTTTCAGCAGAAATAAACATGTTTCTGCAAGTTTGGTCAACCCCATGTAAGTTATGGGGCAGTAACATGACACTTTTCAAAACGTGTTTTTTAGCCCGAAATAAACGCGTTTTTTCAGTCAACTGAATCTCCTTGTAACAGCAAGGCTAAGAAGAGCCCACACACTCAGCCCTTAACCCCAGTGTACAGAAAGTGTCAAAACGTGTTTTTCAGCAGAAATAAACATGTTTCTGCAAGTTTGGTCAACCCCATGTAAGTTATGGGGCAGTAACATCACACTTTTCAAAACGTGTTTTTCAGCCCGAAATAAACGCGTTTTTTCAGACAACTGAATCTCCTTGTAACAGCAAGGCTCAGAAGAGCCCACACACTCAGCCCTTAACCCCAGTGTACAGAAAGTGTCAAAACGTGTTTTTCAGCAGAAATAAACATGTTTCTGCAAGTTTGGTCAACCCCATGTAAGTTATGGGGCAGTAACATCACACTTTTCAAAACGTGTTTTTCAGCCCGAAATAAACACGTTTTTTCAGACAACTGAATCTCCTTGTAACAGCAAGGCTCAGAAGAGCCCACACACTCAGCCCTTAACCCCAGTGTACAGAAAGTGTCAAAACGTGTTTTTCAGCAGAAATAAACATGTTTCTGCAAGTTTGGTCAACCCCATGTAAGTTATGGGGCAGTAACATCACACTTTTCAAAACGTGTTTTTCAGCCCGAAATAAACACGTTTTTTCAGACAACTGAATCTCCTTGTAACAGCAAGGCTCAGAAGAGCCCACACACTCAGCCCTTAACCCCAGTGTACAGAAAGTGTCAAAACGTGTTTTTCAGCAGAAATAAACATGTTTCTGCAAGTTTGGTCAACCCCATGTAAGTTATGGGGCAGTAACATCACACTTTTCAAAACGTGTTTTTCAGCCCGAAATAAACGCGTTTTTTCAGACAACTGAATCTCCTTGTAACAGCAAGGCTAAGAAGAGCCCACACACACAGCCCTTAACCCCAGTGTACAGAAAGTGTCAAAACGTGTTTTTCAGCAGAAATAAACATGTTTCTGCAAGTTTGGTCAACCCCATGTAAGTTATGGGGCAGTAACATGACACTTTTCAAAACGTGTTTTTTAGCCCGAAATAAACGCGTTTTTTCAGTCAACTGAATCTCCTTGTAACAGCAAGGCTAAGAAGAGCCCACACACTCAGCCCTTAACCCCAGTGTACAGAAAGTGTCAAAACGTGTTTTTCAGCAGAAATAAACATGTTTCTGCAAGTTTGGTCAACCCCATGTAAGTTATGGGGCAGTAACATCACACTTTTCAAAACGTGTTTTTCAGCCCGAAATAAACGCGTTTTTTAAGACAACTGAATCTCCTTGTAACAGCAAGGCTCACAAGAGCCCACACACTCAGCCCTTAACCCCAGTGTACAGAAAGTGTCAAAACGTGTTTTTCAGCAGAAATAAACATGTTTCTGCAAGTTTGGTCAACCCCATGTAAGTTATGGGGCAGTAACATCACCTTTTCAAAACGTGTTTTTCAGCCCGAAATAAACGCGTTTTTTAAGACAACTGAATCTCCTTGTAACAGCAAGGCTCACAAGAGCCCACACACTCAGCCCTTAACCCCAGTGTACAGAAAGTGTCAAAACGTGTTTTTCAGCAGAAATAAACATGTTTCTGCAAGTTTGGTCAACCCCATGTAAGTTATGGGGCAGTAACATCACACTTTTCAAAACGTGTTTTTCAGCCCGAAATAAACGCGTTTTTTCAGACAACTGAATCTCCTTGTAACAGCAAGGCTCACAAGAGCCCACACACTCAGCCCTTAACCCCAGTGTACAGAAAGTGTCAAAACGTGTTTTTCAGCAGAAATAAACATGTTTCTGCAAGTTTGGTCAACCCCATGTAAGTTATGGGGCAGTAACATCACACTTTTCAAAACGTGTTTTTCAGCCCGAAATAAACGCGTTTTTTCAGGCAACTGAATCTACTTGTAACAGCAAGGCTCAGAAGAGCCCACACACTCAGCCCTTAACCGCAGTGTGCAGAAAGGGTCAAAACGTGTTTTTTAGCAGAAATAAACATGTTTCTGCAAGTTTGGTCAACCCCATGTAAGTTATGGGGCAGTAACATCACACTTTTCAAAACGTGTTTTTCAGCCCGAAATAAACGCGTTTTTTCAGACAACTGAATCTCCTTGTAACAGCAAAGCTCAGAAGAGCCCACACACTCAGCCCTTAACCCCAGTGTACAGAAAGTGTCAAAACGTGTTTTTCAGCAGAAATAAACATGTTTCTGCAAGTTTGGTCAACCCCATGTAAGTTATGGGGCAGTAACATCACACTTTTCAAAACGTGTTTTTCAGCCCGAAATAAACGCGTTTTTTCAGACAACTGAATCTCCTTGTAACAGCAAGGCTCAGAAGAGCCCACACACTCAGCCCTTAACCCCAGTGTACAGAAAGTGTCAAAACGTGTTTTTCAGCAGAAATAAACATGTTTCTGCAAGTTTGGTCAACCCCATGTAAGTTATGGGGCAGTAACATCACACTTTTCAAAACGTGTTTTTCAGCCCGAAATAAACGCGTTTTTTCAGACAACTGAATCTCCTTGTAACAGCAAGGCTCAGAAGAGCCCACACACTCAGCCCTTAACCCCAGTGTACAGAAAGTGTCAAAACGTGTTTTTCAGCAGAAATAAACATGTTTCTGCAAGTTTGGTCAACCCCATGTAAGTTATGGGGCAGTAACATCACACTTTTCAAAACATGTTTTTCAGCCCGAAATAAACGCATTTTTTCAGACAACTGAATCTCCTTGTAACAGCAAGGCTCAGAAGAGCCCACACACTCAGCCTTTAACCCCAGTGTACAGAAAGTGTCAAAACGTGTTTTTCAGCAGAAATAAACATGTTTCTGCAAGTTTGGTCAACCCCATGTAAGTTACGGGGCAGTAACATCACACTTTTCAAAACGTGTTTTTCAGCCCGAAATAAACGCGTTTTTTCAGACAACTGAATCTCCTTGTAACAGCAAGGCTCAGAAGAGCCCACACACTCAGCCTTTAACCCCAGTGTACAGAAAGTGTCAAAACGTGTTTTTCAGCAGAAATAAACATGTTTCTGCAAGTTTGGTCAACCCCATGTAAGTTATGGGGCAGTAACATCACACTTTTCAAAACTTGTTTTTCAGCCCGAAATAAACGCGTTTTTTCAGACAACTGAATCTCCTTGTAACAGCAAGGCTCAGAAGAGCCCACACACTCAGCCCTTAACCCCAGTGTACAGAAAGTGTCAAAACGTGTTTTCTGCAGAAATAAACATGTTTCTGCAAGTTTGGTCAACCCCATGTAAGTTATGGGGCAGTAACATCACACTTTTCAAAACGTGTTTTTCAGCCCGAAATAAACGCGTTTTTTCAGACAACTGAATCTCCTTGTAACAGCAAGGCTCACAAGAGCCCACACACTCAGCCCTTAACCCCAGTGTACAGAAAGTGTCAAAACGTGTTTTTCAGCAGAAATAAACATGTTTCTGCAAGTTTGGTCAACCCCATGTAAGTTATGGGGCAGTAACATCACACTTTTCAAAACGTGTTTTTCAGCCCGAAATAAACGCGTTTTTTCAGACAACTGAATCTCCTTGTAACAGCAAGGCTAAGAAGAGCCCACACACACAGCCCTTAACCCCAGTGTACAGAAAGTGTCAAAACGTGTTTTTCAGCAGAAATAAACATGTTTCTGCAAGTTTGGTCAACCCCATGTAAGTTATGGGGCAGTAACATGACACTTTTCAAAACGTGTTTTTCAGCCCGAAATAAACGCGTTTTTTCAGACAACTGAATCTCCTTGTAACAGCAAGGCTAAGAAGAGCCCACACACACAGCCCTTAACCCCAGTGTACAGAAAGTGTCAAAACGTGTTTTTCAGCAGAAATAAACATGTTTCTGCAAGTTTGGTCAACCCCATGTAAGTTATGGGGCAGTAACATGACACTTTTCAAAACGTGTTTTTTAGCCCGAAATAAACGCGTTTTTTCAGTCAACTGAATCTCCTTGTAACAGCAAGGCTAAGAAGAGCCCACACACTCAGCCCTTAACCCCAGTGTACAGAAAGTGTCAAAACGTGTTTTTCAGCAGAAATAAACATGTTTCTGCAAGTTTGGTCAACCCCATGTAAGTTATGGGGCAGTAACATCACACTTTTCAAAACGTGTTTTTCAGCCCGAAATAAACGCGTTTTTTAAGACAACTGAATCTCCTTGTAACAGCAAGGCTCACAAGAGCCCACACACTCAGCCCTTAACCCCAGTGTACAGAAAGTGTCAAAACGTGTTTTTCAGCAGAAATAAACATGTTTCTGCAAGTTTGGTCAACCCCATGTAAGTTATGGGGCAGTAACATCACCTTTTCAAAACGTGTTTTTCAGCCCGAAATAAACGCGTTTTTTAAGACAACTGAATCTCCTTGTAACAGCAAGGCTCACAAGAGCCCACACACTCAGCCCTTAACCCCAGTGTACAGAAAGTGTCAAAACGTGTTTTTCAGCAGAAATAAACATGTTTCTGCAAGTTTGGTCAACCCCATGTAAGTTATGGGGCAGTAACATCACACTTTTCAAAACGTGTTTTTCAGCCCGAAATAAACGCGTTTTTTCAGACAACTGAATCTCCTTGTAACAGCAAGGCTCACAAGAGCCCACACACTCAGCCCTTAACCCCAGTGTACAGAAAGTGTCAAAACGTGTTTTTCAGCAGAAATAAACATGTTTCTGCAAGTTTGGTCAACCCCATGTAAGTTATGGGGCAGTAACATCACACTTTTCAAAACGTGTTTTTCAGCCCGAAATAAACGCGTTTTTTCAGGCAACTGAATCTACTTGTAACAGCAAGGCTCAGAAGAGCCCACACACTCAGCCCTTAACCGCAGTGTGCAGAAAGGGTCAAAACGTGTTTTTTAGCAGAAATAAACATGTTTCTGCAAGTTTGGTCAACCCCATGTAAGTTATGGGGCAGTAACATCACACTTTTCAAAACGTGTTTTTCAGCCCGAAATAAACGCGTTTTTTCAGACAACTGAATCTCCTTGTAACAGCAAGGCTCAGAAGAGCCCACACACTCAGCCCTTAACCCCAGTGTACAGAAAGTGTCAAAACGTGTTTTTCAGCAGAAATAAACATGTTTCTGCAAGTTTGGTCAACCCCATGTAAGTTATGGGGCAGTAACATCACACTTTTCAAAACGTGTTTTTCAGCCCGAAATAAACGCGTTTTTTCAGACAACTGAATCTCCTTGTAACAGCAAGGCTCAGAAGAGCCCACACACTCAGCCCTTAACCCCAGTGTACAGAAAGTGTCAAAACGTGTTTTTCAGCAGAAATAAACATGTTTCTGCAAGTTTGGTCAACCCCATGTAAGTTATGGGGCAGTAACATCACACTTTTCAAAACGTGTTTTTCAGCCCGAAATAAACGCGTTTTTTCAGACAACTGAATCTCCTTGTAACAGCAAGGCTCAGAAGAGCCCACACACTCAGCCCTTAACCCCAGTGTACAGAAAGTGTCAAAACGTGTTTTTCAGCAGAAATAAACATGTTTCTGCAAGTTTGGTCAACCCCATGTAAGTTATGGGGCAGTAACATCACACTTTTCAAAACATGTTTTTCAGCCCGAAATAAACGCATTTTTTCAGACAACTGAATCTCCTTGTAACAGCAAGGCTCAGAAGAGCCCACACACTCAGCCTTTAACCCCAGTGTACAGAAAGTGTCAAAACGTGTTTTTCAGCAGAAATAAACATGTTTCTGCAAGTTTGGTCAACCCCATGTAAGTTACGGGGCAGTAACATCACACTTTTCAAAACGTGTTTTTCAGCCCGAAATAAACGCGTTTTTTCAGACAACTGAATCTCCTTGTAACAGCAAGGCTCAGAAGAGCCCACACACTCAGCCTTTAACCCCAGTGTACAGAAAGTGTCAAAACGTGTTTTTCAGCAGAAATAAACATGTTTCTGCAAGTTTGGTCAACCCCATGTAAGTTATGGGGCAGTAACATCACACTTTTCAAAACTTGTTTTTCAGCCCGAAATAAACGCGTTTTTTCAGACAACTGAATCTCCTTGTAACAGCAAGGCTCAGAAGAGCCCACACACTCAGCCCTTAACCCCAGTGTACAGAAAGTGTCAAAACGTGTTTTCTGCAGAAATAAACATGTTTCTGCAAGTTTGGTCAACCCCATGTAAGTTATGGGGCAGTAACATCACACTTTTCAAAACGTGTTTTTCAGCCCGAAATAAACGCGTTTTTTCAGACAACTGAATCTCCTTGTAACAGCAAGGCTCACAAGAGCCCACACACTCAGCCCTTAACCCCAGTGTACAGAAAGTGTCAAAACGTGTTTTTCAGCAGAAATAAACATGTTTCTGCAAGTTTGGTCAACCCCATGTAAGTTATGGGGCAGTAACATCACACTTTTCAAAACGTGTTTTTCAGCCCGAAATAAACGCGTTTTTTCAGACAACTGAATCTCCTTGTAACAGCAAGGCTAAGAAGAGCCCACACACACAGCCCTTAACCCCAGTGTACAGAAAGTGTCAAAACGTGTTTTTCAGCAGAAATAAACATGTTTCTGCAAGTTTGGTCAACCCCATGTAAGTTATGGGGCAGTAACATGACACTTTTCAAAACGTGTTTTTCAGCCCGAAATAAACGCGTTTTTTCAGACAACTGAATCTCCTTGTAACAGCAAGGCTAAGAAGAGCCCACACACACAGCCCTTAACCCCAGTGTACAGAAAGTGTCAAAACGTGTTTTTCAGCAGAAATAAACATGTTTCTGCAAGTTTGGTCAACCCCATGTAAGTTATGGGGCAGTAACATGACACTTTTCAAAACGTGTTTTTTAGCCCGAAATAAACGCGTTTTTTCAGTCAACTGAATCTCCTTGTAACAGCAAGGCTCACAAGAGCCCACACACTCAGCCCTTAACCCCAGTGTACAGAAAGTGTCAAAACGTGTTTTTCAGCAGAAATAAACATGTTTCTGCAAGTTTGGTCAACCCCATGTAAGTTATGGGGCAGTAACATCACCTTTTCAAAACGTGTTTTTCAGCCCGAAATAAACGCGTTTTTTAAGACAACTGAATCTCCTTGTAACAGCAAGGCTCACAAGAGCCCACACACTCAGCCCTTAACCCCAGTGTACAGAAAGTGTCAAAACGTGTTTTTCAGCAGAAATAAACATGTTTCTGCAAGTTTGGTCAACCCCATGTAAGTTATGGGGCAGTAACATGACACTTTTCAAAACGTGTTTTTCAGCCCGAAATAAACGCGTTTTTTCAGGCAACTGAATCTACTTGTAACAGCAAGGCTCAGAAGTGCCCACACACTCAGCCCTTAACCCCAGTGTACAGAAAGTGTCAAAACGTGTTTTTCAGCAGAAATAAACATGTTTCTGCAAGTTTGGTCAACCCCATGTAAGTTATGGGGCAGTAACATCACACTTTTCAAAACGTGTTTTTCAGCCCGAAATAAACGCGTTTTTTCAGACAACTGAATCTCCTTGTAACAGCAAGGCTCAGAAGAGCCCACACACTCAGCCCTTAACCCCAGTGTACAGAAAGTGTCAAAACGTGTTTTTCAGCAGAAATAAACATGTTTCTGCAAGTTTGGTCAACCCCATGTAAGTTATGGGGCAGTAACATCACACTTTTCAAAACGTGTTTTTCAGCCCGAAATAAACGCGTTTTTTCAGACAACTGAATCTCCTTGTAACAGCAAGGCTAAGAAGAGCCCACACACTCAGCCCTTAACCCCAGTGTACAGAAAGTGTCAAAACGTGTTTTTCAGCAGAAATAAACATGTTTCTGCAAGTTTGGTCAACCCCATGTAAGTTATGGGGCAGTAACATCACACTTTTCAAAACGTGTTTTTCAGCCCGAAATAAACGCGTTTTTTCAGACAACTGAATCTCCTTGTAACAGCAAGGCTCAGAAGAGCCCACACACTCAGCCCTTAACCCCAGTGTACAGAAAGTGTCAAAACGTGTTTTTCAGCAGAAATAAACATGTTTCTGCAAGTTTGGTCAACCCCATGTAAGTTATGGGGCAGTAACATCACACTTTTCAAAACATGTTTTTCAGCCCGAAATAAACGCATTTTTTCAGACAACTGAATCTCCTTGTAACAGCAAGGCTAAGAAGAGCCCACACACACAGCCCTTAACCCCAGTGTACAGAAAGTGTCAAAACGTGTTTTTCAGCAGAAATAAACATGTTTCTGCAAGTTTGGTCAACCCCATGTAAGTTATGGGGCAGTAACATGACACTTTTCAAAACGTGTTTTTTAGCCCGAAATAAACGCGTTTTTTCAGTCAACTGAATCTCCTTGTAACAGCAAGGCTCACAAGAGCCCACACACTCAGCCCTTAACCCCAGTGTACAGAAAGTGTCAAAACGTGTTTTTCAGCAGAAATAAACATGTTTCTGCAAGTTTGGTCAACCCCATGTAAGTTATGGGGCAGTAACATCACCTTTTCAAAACGTGTTTTTCAGCCCGAAATAAACGCGTTTTTTAAGACAACTGAATCTCCTTGTAACAGCAAGGCTCACAAGAGCCCACACACTCAGCCCTTAACCCCAGTGTACAGAAAGTGTCAAAACGTGTTTTTCAGCAGAAATAAACATGTTTCTGCAAGTTTGGTCAACCCCATGTAAGTTATGGGGCAGTAACATGACACTTTTCAAAACGTGTTTTTCAGCCCGAAATAAACGCGTTTTTTCAGGCAACTGAATCTACTTGTAACAGCAAGGCTCAGAAGTGCCCACACACTCAGCCCTTAACCCCAGTGTACAGAAAGTGTCAAAACGTGTTTTTCAGCAGAAATAAACATGTTTCTGCAAGTTTGGTCAACCCCATGTAAGTTATGGGGCAGTAACATCACACTTTTCAAAACGTGTTTTTCAGCCCGAAATAAACGCGTTTTTTCAGACAACTGAATCTCCTTGTAACAGCAAGGCTCAGAAGAGCCCACACACTCAGCCCTTAACCCCAGTGTACAGAAAGTGTCAAAACGTGTTTTTCAGCAGAAATAAACATGTTTCTGCAAGTTTGGTCAACCCCATGTAAGTTATGGGGCAGTAACATCACACTTTTCAAAACGTGTTTTTCAGCCCGAAATAAACGCGTTTTTTCAGACAACTGAATCTCCTTGTAACAGCAAGGCTAAGAAGAGCCCACACACTCAGCCCTTAACCCCAGTGTACAGAAAGTGTCAAAACGTGTTTTTCAGCAGAAATAAACATGTTTCTGCAAGTTTGGTCAACCCCATGTAAGTTATGGGGCAGTAACATCACACTTTTCAAAACGTGTTTTTCAGCCCGAAATAAACGCGTTTTTTCAGACAACTGAATCTCCTTGTAACAGCAAGGCTCAGAAGAGCCCACACACTCAGCCCTTAACCCCAGTGTACAGAAAGTGTCAAAACGTGTTTTTCAGCAGAAATAAACATGTTTCTGCAAGTTTGGTCAACCCCATGTAAGTTATGGGGCAGTAACATCACACTTTTCAAAACATGTTTTTCAGCCCGAAATAAACGCATTTTTTCAGACAACTGAATCTCCTTGTAACAGCAAGGCTCAGAAGAGCCCACACACTCAGCCTTTAACCCCAGTGTACAGAAAGTGTCAAAACGTGTTTTTCAGCAGAAATAAACATGTTTCTGCAAGTTTGGTCAACCCCATGTAAGTTACGGGGCAGTAACATCACACTTTTCAAAACGTGTTTTTCAGCCCGAAATAAACGCGTTTTTTCAGACAACTGAATCTCCTTGTAACAGCAAGGCTCAGAAGAGCCCACACACTCAGCCTTTAACCCCAGTGTACAGAAAGTGTCAAAACGTGTTTTTCAGCAGAAATAAACATGTTTCTGCAAGTTTGGTCAACCCCATGTAAGTTATGGGGCAGTAACATCACACTTTTCAAAACTTGTTTTTCAGCCCGAAATAAACGCGTTTTTTCAGACAACTGAATCTCCTTGTAACAGCAAGGCTCAGAAGAGCCCACACACTCAGCCCTTAACCCCAGTGTACAGAAAGTGTCAAAACGTGTTTTCTGCAGAAATAAACATGTTTCTGCAAGTTTGGTCAACCCCATGTAAGTTATGGGGCAGTAACATCACACTTTTCAAAACGTGTTTTTCAGCCCGAAATAAACGCGTTTTTTCAGACAACTGAATCTCCTTGTAACAGCAAGGCTCACAAGAGCCCACACACTCAGCCCTTAACCCCAGTGTACAGAAAGTGTCAAAACGTGTTTTTCAGCAGAAATAAACATGTTTCTGCAAGTTTGGTCAACCCCATGTAAGTTATGGGGCAGTAACATCACACTTTTCAAAACGTGTTTTTCAGCCCGAAATAAACGCGTTTTTTCAGGCAACTGAATCTACTTGTAACAGCAAGGCTCAGAAGAGCCCACACACTCAGCCCTTAACCGCAGTGTGCAGAAAGGGTCAAAACGTGTTTTTTAGCAGAAATAAACATGTTTCTGCAAGTTTGGTCAACCCCATGTAAGTTATGGGGCAGTAACATCACACTTTTCAAAACGTGTTTTTCAGCCCGAAATAAACGCGTTTTTTCAGACAACTGAATCTCCTTGTAACAGCAAGGCTCACAAGAGCCCACACACTCAGCCCTTAACCCCAGTGTACAGAAAGTGTCAAAACGTGTTTTTCAGCAGAAATAAACATGTTTCTGCAAGTTTGGTCAACCCCATGTAAGTTATGGGGCAGTAACATCACACTTTTCAAAACGTGTTTTTCAGCCCGAAATAAACGCGTTTTTTCAGGCAACTGAATCTACTTGAAACAGCAAGGCTCAGAAGTGCCCACACACTCAGCCCTTAACCCCAGTGTGCAGAAAGGGTCAAAACGTGTTTTTTAGCAGAAATAAACATGTTTCTGCAAGTTTGGTCAACCCCATGTAAGTTATGGGGTAGTAACATCACACTTTTCAAAACGTGTTTTTCAGCCCGAAATAAACGCGTTTTTTCAGACAACTGAATCTCCATGTCACAGCAAGGCTCAGAAGAGCCCACACACTCAGCCCTTAACCCCAGTGTACAGAAAGTGTCAAAACGTGTTTTTCAGCAGAAATAAACATGTTTCTGCAAGTTTGGTCAACCCAATGTAAGTTATGGGGCAGTAACATCACACTTTTCAAAACGTGTTTTTCAGCCCGAAATAAACGCGTTTTTTCAAACAACTGAATCTCCTTGTAACAGCAAGGCTCAGAAGAGCCCACACACTCAGCCCTTAACCCCAGTGTACAGAAAGTGTCAAAACGTGTTTTTCAGCAGAAATAAACATGTTTCTGCAAGTTTGGTCAACCCCATGTAAGTTATGGGGCAGTAACATCACACTTTTCAAAACGTGTTTTTCAGCCCGAAATAAACGCGTTTTTTCAGACAACTGAATCTCCTTGTAACAGCAAGGCTCAGAAGAGCCCACACACTCAGCCCTTAACCCCAGTGTACAGAAAGTGTCAAAACGTGTTTTTCAGCAGAAATAAACATGTTTCTGCAAGTTTGGTCAACCCCATGTAAGTTATGGGGCAGTAACATCACACTTTTCAAAACGTGTTTTTCAGCCCGAAATAAACGCGTTTTTTCAGACAACTGAATCTCCTTGTAACAGCAAGGCTCAGAAGAGCCCACACACTCAGCCCTTAACCCCAGTATACAGAAAGTGTCAAAACGTGTTTTTCAGCAGAAATAAACATGTTTCTGCAAGTTTGGTCAACCCCATGTAAGTTATGGGGCAGTAACATCACACTTTTCAAAACGTGTTTTTCAGCCCGAAATAAACGCGTTTTTTCAGACAACTGAATCTCCTTGTAACAGCAAGGCTCAGAAGAGCCCACACACTCAGCCCTTAACCCCAGTGTACAGAAAGTGTCAAAACGTGTTTTTCAGCAGAAATAAACATGTTTCTGCAAGTTTGGTCAACCCCATGTAAGTTATGGGGCAGTAACATCACACTTTTCAAAACGTGTTTTTCAGCCCGAAATAAACGCGTTTTTTCAGACAACTGAATCTCCTTGTAACAGCAAGGCTCAGAAGAGCCCACACACTCAGCCCTTAACCCCAGTGTACAGAAAGTGTCAAAACGTGTTTTTCAGCAGAAATAAACATGTTTCTGCAAGTTTGGTCAACCCCATGTAAGTTATGGGGCAGTAACATGACACTTTTCAAAACGTGTTTTTCAGCCCGAAATAAACGCGTTTTTTCAGGCAACTGAATCTACTTGTAACAGCAAGGCTCAGAAGTGCCCACACACTCAGCCCTTAACCCCAGTGTACAGAAAGTGTCAAAACGTGTTTTTCAGCAGAAATAAACATGTTTCTGCAAGTTTGGTCAACCCCATGTAAGTTATGGGGCAGTAACATCACACTTTTCAAAACGTGTTTTTCAGCCCGAAATAAACGCGTTTTTTCAGACAACTGAATCTCCTTGTAACAGCAAGGCTCAGAAGAGCCCACACACTCAGCCTTTAACCCCAGTGTACAGAAAGTGTCAAAACGTGTTTTTCAGCAGAAATAAACATGTTTCTGCAAGTTTGGTCAACCCCATGTAAGTTATGGGGCAGTAACATGACACTTTTCAAAACGTGTTTTTCAGCCCGAAATAAACGCGTTTTTTCAGACAACTGAATCTCCTTGTAACAGCAAGGCTAAGAAGAGCCCACACACACAGCCCTTAACCCCAGTGTACAGAAAGTGTCAAAACGTGTTTTTCAGCAGAAATAAACATGTTTCTGCAAGTTTGGTCAACCCCATGTAAGTTATGGGGCAGTAACATCACACTTTTCAAAACGTGTTTTTCAGCCCGAAATAAACGCGTTTTTTCAGACAACTGAATCTCCTTGTAACAGCAAGGCTCAGAAGAGCCCACACACTCAGCCCTTAACCCCAGTATACAGAAAGTGTCAAAACGTGTTTTTCAGCAGAAATAAACATGTTTCTGCAAGTTTGGTCAACCCCATGTAAGTTATGGGGCAGTAACATCACACTTTTCAAAACGTGTTTTTCAGCCCGAAATAAACGCGTTTTTTCAGACAACTGAATCTCCTTGTAACAGCAAGGCTCAGAAGAGCCCACACACTCAGCCCTTAACCCCAGTGTACAGAAAGTGTCAAAACGTGTTTTTCAGCAGAAATAAACATGTTTCTGCAAGTTTGGTCAACCCCATGTAAGTTATGGGGCAGTAACATCACACTTTTCAAAACGTGTTTTTCAGCCCGAAATAAACGCGTTTTTTCAGACAACTGAATCTCCTTGTAACAGCAAGGCTCAGAAGAGCCCACACACTCAGCCCTTAACCCCAGTGTACAGAAAGTGTCAAAACGTGTTTTTCAGCAGAAATAAACATGTTTCTGCAAGTTTGGTCAACCCCATGTAAGTTATGGGGCAGTAACATGACACTTTTCAAAACGTGTTTTTCAGCCCGAAATAAACGCGTTTTTTCAGGCAACTGAATCTACTTGTAACAGCAAGGCTCAGAAGTGCCCACACACTCAGCCCTTAACCCCAGTGTACAGAAAGTGTCAAAACGTGTTTTTCAGCAGAAATAAACATGTTTCTGCAAGTTTGGTCAACCCCATGTAAGTTATGGGGCAGTAACATCACACTTTTCAAAACGTGTTTTTCAGCCCGAAATAAACGCGTTTTTTCAGACAACTGAATCTCCTTGTAACAGCAAGGCTCAGAAGAGCCCACACACTCAGCCTTTAACCCCAGTGTACAGAAAGTGTCAAAACGTGTTTTTCAGCAGAAATAAACATGTTTCTGCAAGTTTGGTCAACCCCATGTAAGTTATGGGGCAGTAACATGACACTTTTCAAAACGTGTTTTTCAGCCCGAAATAAACGCGTTTTTTCAGACAACTGAATCTCCTTGTAACAGCAAGGCTAAGAAGAGCCCACACACACAGCCCTTAACCCCAGTGTACAGAAAGTGTCAAAACGTGTTTTTCAGCAGAAATAAACATGTTTCTGCAAGTTTGGTCAACCCCATGTAAGTTATGGGGCAGTAACATGACACTTTTCAAAACGTGTTTTTTAGCCCGAAATAAACGCGTTTTTTCAGTCAACTGAATCTCCTTGTAACAGCAAGGCTAAGAAGAGCCCACACACTCAGCCCTTAACCCCAGTGTACAGAAAGTGTCAAAACGTGTTTTTCAGCAGAAATAAACATGTTTCTGCAAGTTTGGTCAACCCCATGTAAGTTATGGGGCAGTAACATCACACTTTTCAAAACGTGTTTTTCAGCCCGAAATAAACGCGTTTTTTAAGACAACTGAATCTCCTTGTAACAGCAAGGCTCACAAGAGCCCACACACTCAGCCCTTAACCCCAGTGTACAGAAAGTGTCAAAACGTGTTTTTCAGCAGAAATAAACATGTTTCTGCAAGTTTGGTCAACCCCATGTAAGTTATGGGGCAGTAACATCACCTTTTCAAAACGTGTTTTTCAGCCCGAAATAAACGCGTTTTTTAAGACAACTGAATCTCCTTGTAACAGCAAGGCTCACAAGAGCCCACACACTCAGCCCTTAACCCCAGTGTACAGAAAGTGTCAAAACGTGTTTTTCAGCAGAAATAAACATGTTTCTGCAAGTTTGGTCAACCCCATGTAAGTTATGGGGCAGTAACATCACACTTTTCAAAACGTGTTTTTCAGCCCGAAATAAACGCGTTTTTTCAGACAACTGAATCTCCTTGTAACAGCAAGGCTCACAAGAGCCCACACACTCAGCCCTTAACCCCAGTGTACAGAAAGTGTCAAAACGTGTTTTTCAGCAGAAATAAACATGTTTCTGCAAGTTTGGTCAACCCCATGTAAGTTATGGGGCAGTAACATCACACTTTTCAAAACGTGTTTTTCAGCCCGAAATAAACGCGTTTTTTCAGGCAACTGAATCTACTTGTAACAGCAAGGCTCAGAAGAGCCCACACACTCAGCCCTTAACCGCAGTGTGCAGAAAGGGTCAAAACGTGTTTTTTAGCAGAAATAAACATGTTTCTGCAAGTTTGGTCAACCCCATGTAAGTTATGGGGCAGTAACATCACACTTTTCAAAACGTGTTTTTCAGCCCGAAATAAACGTGTTTTTTCAGACAACTGAATCTCCTTGTAACAGCAAGGCTCAGAAGAGCCCACACACTCAGCCCTTAACCCCAGTGTACAGAAAGTGTCAAAACGTGTTTTTCAGCAGAAATAAACATGTTTCTGCAAGTTTGGTCAACCCCATGTAAGTTATGGGGCAGTAACATCACACTTTTCAAAACGTGTTTTTCAGCCCGAAATAAACGCGTTTTTTCAGACAACTGAATCTCCTTGTAACAGCAAGGCTCAGAAGAGCCCACACACTCAGCCCTTAACCCCAGTGTACAGAAAGTGTCAAAACGTGTTTTTCAGCAGAAATAAACATGTTTCTGCAAGTTTGGTCAACCCCATGTAAGTTATGGGGCAGTAACATCACACTTTTCAAAACGTGTTTTTCAGCCCGAAATAAACGCGTTTTTTCAGACAACTGAATCTCCTTGTAACAGCAAGGCTCAGAAGAGCCCACACACTCAGCCCTTAACCCCAGTGTACAGAAAGTGTCAAAACGTGTTTTTCAGCAGAAATAAACATGTTTCTGCAAGTTTGGTCAACCCCATGTAAGTTATGGGGCAGTAACATCACACTTTTCAAAACATGTTTTTCAGCCCGAAATAAACGCATTTTTTCAGACAACTGAATCTCCTTGTAACAGCAAGGCTCAGAAGAGCCCACACACTCAGCCTTTAACCCCAGTGTACAGAAAGTGTCAAAACGTGTTTTTCAGCAGAAATAAACATGTTTCTGCAAGTTTGGTCAACCCCATGTAAGTTACGGGGCAGTAACATCACACTTTTCAAAACGTGTTTTTCAGCCCGAAATAAACGCGTTTTTTCAGACAACTGAATCTCCTTGTAACAGCAAGGCTCAGAAGAGCCCACACACTCAGCCTTTAACCCCAGTGTACAGAAAGTGTCAAAACGTGTTTTTCAGCAGAAATAAACATGTTTCTGCAAGTTTGGTCAACCCCATGTAAGTTATGGGGCAGTAACATCACACTTTTCAAAACGTGTTTTTCAGCCCGAAATAAACGCGTTTTTTCAGACAACTGAATCTCCTTGTAACAGCAAGGCTCACAAGAGCCCACACACTCAGCCCTTAACCCCAGTGTACAGAAAGTGTCAAAACGTGTTTTTCAGCAGAAATAAACATGTTTCTGCAAGTTTGGTCAACCCCATGTAAGTTATGGGGCAGTAACATCACACTTTTCAAAACGTGTTTTTCAGCCCGAAATAAACGCGTTTTTTCAGACAACTGAATCTCCTTGTAACAGCAAGGCTAAGAAGAGCCCACACACACAGCCCTTAACCCCAGTGTACAGAAAGTGTCAAAACGTGTTTTTCAGCAGAAATAAACATGTTTCTGCAAGTTTGGTCAACCCCATGTAAGTTATGGGGCAGTAACATGACACTTTTCAAAACGTGTTTTTCAGCCCGAAATAAACGCGTTTTTTCAGACAACTGAATCTCCTTGTAACAGCAAGGCTAAGAAGAGCCCACACACACAGCCCTTAACCCCAGTGTACAGAAAGTGTCAAAACGTGTTTTTCAGCAGAAATAAACATGTTTCTGCAAGTTTGGTCAACCCCATGTAAGTTATGGGGCAGTAACATGACACTTTTCAAAACGTGTTTTTTAGCCCGAAATAAACGCGTTTTTTCAGTCAACTGAATCTCCTTGTAACAGCAAGGCTAAGAAGAGCCCACACACTCAGCCCTTAACCCCAGTGTACAGAAAGTGTCAAAACGTGTTTTTCAGCAGAAATAAACATGTTTCTGCAAGTTTGGTCAACCCCATGTAAGTTATGGGGCAGTAACATCACACTTTTCAAAACGTGTTTTTCAGCCCGAAATAAACGCGTTTTTTAAGACAACTGAATCTCCTTGTAACAGCAAGGCTCACAAGAGCCCACACACTCAGCCCTTAACCCCAGTGTACAGAAAGTGTCAAAACGTGTTTTTCAGCAGAAATAAACATGTTTCTGCAAGTTTGGTCAACCCCATGTAAGTTATGGGGCAGTAACATCACCTTTTCAAAACGTGTTTTTCAGCCCGAAATAAACGCGTTTTTTAAGACAACTGAATCTCCTTGTAACAGCAAGGCTCACAAGAGCCCACACACTCAGCCCTTAACCCCAGTGTACAGAAAGTGTCAAAACGTGTTTTTCAGCAGAAATAAACATGTTTCTGCAAGTTTGGTCAACCCCATGTAAGTTATGGGGCAGTAACATGACACTTTTCAAAACGTGTTTTTCAGCCCGAAATAAACGCGTTTTTTCAGGCAACTGAATCTACTTGTAACAGCAAGGCTCAGAAGTGCCCACACACTCAGCCCTTAACCCCAGTGTACAGAAAGTGTCAAAACGTGTTTTTCAGCAGAAATAAACATGTTTCTGCAAGTTTGGTCAACCCCATGTAAGTTATGGGCAGTAACATCACACTTTTCAAAACGTGTTTTTCAGCCCGAAATAAACGCGTTTTTTCAGACAACTGAATCTCCTTGTAACAGCAAGGCTCAGAAGAGCCCACACACTCAGCCCTTAACCCCAGTGTACAGAAAGTGTCAAAACGTGTTTTTCAGCAGAAATAAACATGTTTCTGCAAGTTTGGTCAACCCCATGTAAGTTATGGGGCAGTAACATCACACTTTTCAAAACGTGTTTTTCAGCCCGAAATAAACGCGTTTTTTCAGACAACTGAATCTCCTTGTAACAGCAAGGCTAAGAAGAGCCCACACACTCAGCCCTTAACCCCAGTGTACAGAAAGTGTCAAAACGTGTTTTTCAGCAGAAATAAACATGTTTCTGCAAGTTTGGTCAACCCCATGTAAGTTATGGGGCAGTAACATCACACTTTTCAAAACGTGTTTTTCAGCCCGAAATAAACGCGTTTTTTCAGACAACTGAATCTCCTTGTAACAGCAAGGCTCAGAAGAGCCCACACACTCAGCCCTTAACCCCAGTGTACAGAAAGTGTCAAAACGTGTTTTTCAGCAGAAATAAACATGTTTCTGCAAGTTTGGTCAACCCCATGTAAGTTATGGGGCAGTAACATCACACTTTTCAAAACATGTTTTTCAGCCCGAAATAAACGCATTTTTTCAGACAACTGAATCTCCTTGTAACAGCAAGGCTCAGAAGAGCCCACACACTCAGCCTTTAACCCCAGTGTACAGAAAGTGTCAAAACGTGTTTTTCAGCAGAAATAAACATGTTTCTGCAAGTTTGGTCAACCCCATGTAAGTTACGGGGCAGTAACATCACACTTTTCAAAACGTGTTTTTCAGCCCGAAATAAACGCGTTTTTTCAGACAACTGAATCTCCTTGTAACAGCAAGGCTCAGAAGAGCCCACACACTCAGCCTTTAACCCCAGTGTACAGAAAGTGTCAAAACGTGTTTTTCAGCAGAAATAAACATGTTTCTGCAAGTTTGGTCAACCCCATGTAAGTTATGGGGCAGTAACATCACACTTTTCAAAACTTGTTTTTCAGCCCGAAATAAACGCGTTTTTTCAGACAACTGAATCTCCTTGTAACAGCAAGGCTCAGAAGAGCCCACACACTCAGCCCTTAACCCCAGTGTACAGAAAGTGTCAAAACGTGTTTTCTGCAGAAATAAACATGTTTCTGCAAGTTTGGTCAACCCCATGTAAGTTATGGGGCAGTAACATCACACTTTTCAAAACGTGTTTTTCAGCCCGAAATAAACGCGTTTTTTCAGACAACTGAATCTCCTTGTAACAGCAAGGCTCACAAGAGCCCACACACTCAGCCCTTAACCCCAGTGTACAGAAAGTGTCAAAACGTGTTTTTCAGCAGAAATAAACATGTTTCTGCAAGTTTGGTCAACCCCATGTAAGTTATGGGGCAGTAACATCACACTTTTCAAAACGTGTTTTTCAGCCCGAAATAAACGCGTTTTTTCAGGCAACTGAATCTACTTGTAACAGCAAGGCTCAGAAGAGCCCACACACTCAGCCCTTAACCGCAGTGTGCAGAAAGGGTCAAAACGTGTTTTTTAGCAGAAATAAACATGTTTCTGCAAGTTTGGTCAACCCCATGTAAGTTATGGGGCAGTAACATCACACTTTTCAAAACGTGTTTTTCAGCCCGAAATAAACGCGTTTTTTCAGACAACTGAATCTCCTTGTAACAGCAAGGCTCACAAGAGCCCACACACTCAGCGCTTAACCCCAGTGTACAGAAAGTGTCAAAACGTGTTTTTCAGCAGAAATAAACATGTTTCTGCAAGTTTGGTCAACCCCATGTAAGTTATGGGGCAGTAACATCACACTTTTCAAAACGTGTTTTTCAGCCCGAAATAAACGCGTTTTTTCAGGCAACTGAATCTACTTGAAACAGCAAGGCTCAGAAGTGCCCATACACTCAGCCCTTAACCCCAGTGTGCAGAAAGGGTCAAAACGTGTTTTTTAGCAGAAATAAACATGTTTCTGCAAGTTTGGTCAACCCCATGTAAGTTATGGGGTAGTAACATCACACTTTTCAAAACGTGTTTTTCAGCCCGAAATAAACGCGTTTTTTCAGACAACTGAATCTCCATGTCACAGCAAGGCTCAGAAGAGCCCACACACTCAGCCCTTAACCCCAGTGTACAGAAAGTGTCAAAACGTGTTTTTCAGCAGAAATAAACATGTTTCTGCAAGTTTGGTCAACCCAATGTAAGTTATGGGGCAGTAACATCACACTTTTCAAAACGTGTTTTTCAGCCCGAAATAAACGCGTTTTTTCAAACAACTGAATCTCCTTGTAACAGCAAGGCTCAGAAGAGCCCACACACTCAGCCCTTAACCCCAGTGTACAGAAAGTGTCAAAACGTGTTTTTCAGCAGAAATAAACATGTTTCTGCAAGTTTGGTCAACCCCATGTAAGTTATGGGGCAGTAACATCACACTTTTCAAAACGTGTTTTTCAGCCCGAAATAAACGCGTTTTTTCAGACAACTGAATCTCCTTGTAACAGCAAGGCTCAGAAGAGCCCACACACTCAGCCCTTAACCCCAGTGTACAGAAAGTGTCAAAACGTGTTTTTCAGCAGAAATAAACATGTTTCTGCAAGTTTGGTCAACCCCATGTAAGTTATGGGGCAGTAACATCACACTTTTCAAAACGTGTTTTTCAGCCCGAAATAAACGCGTTTTTTCAGACAACTGAATCTCCTTGTAACAGCAAGGCTCAGAAGAGCCCACACACTCAGCCCTTAACCCCAGTATACAGAAAGTGTCAAAACGTGTTTTTCAGCAGAAATAAACATGTTTCTGCAAGTTTGGTCAACCCCATGTAAGTTATGGGGCAGTAACATCACACTTTTCAAAACGTGTTTTTCAGCCCGAAATAAACGCGTTTTTTCAGACAACTGAATCTCCTTGTAACAGCAAGGCTCAGAAGAGCCCACACACTCAGCCCTTAACCCCAGTGTACAGAAAGTGTCAAAACGTGTTTTTCAGCAGAAATAAACATGTTTCTGCAAGTTTGGTCAACCCCATGTAAGTTATGGGGCAGTAACATCACACTTTTCAAAACGTGTTTTTCAGCCCGAAATAAACGCGTTTTTTCAGACAACTGAATCTCCTTGTAACAGCAAGGCTCAGAAGAGCCCACACACTCAGCCCTTAACCCCAGTGTACAGAAAGTGTCAAAACGTGTTTTTCAGCAGAAATAAACATGTTTCTGCAAGTTTGGTCAACCCCATGTAAGTTATGGGGCAGTAACATCACACTTTTCAAAACATGTTTTTCAGCCCGAAATAAACGCATTTTTTCAGACAACTGAATCTCCTTGTAACAGCAAGGCTCAGAAGAGCCCACACACTCAGCCTTTAACCCCAGTGTACAGAAAGTGTCAAAACGTGTTTTTCAGCAGAAATAAACATGTTTCTGCAAGTTTGGTCAACCCCATGTAAGTTACGGGGCAGTAACATCACACTTTTCAAAACGTGTTTTTCAGCCCGAAATAAACGCGTTTTTTCAGACAACTGAATCTCCTTGTAACAGCAAGGCTCAGAAGAGCCCACACACTCAGCCTTTAACCCCAGTGTACAGAAAGTGTCAAAACGTGTTTTTCAGCAGAAATAAACATGTTTCTGCAAGTTTGGTCAACCCCATGTAAGTTATGGGGCAGTAACATCACACTTTTCAAAACGTGTTTTTCAGCCCGAAATAAACGCGTTTTTTCAGACAACTGAATCTCCTTGTAACAGCAAGGCTCACAAGAGCCCACACACTCAGCCCTTAACCCCAGTGTACAGAAAGTGTCAAAACGTGTTTTTCAGCAGAAATAAACATGTTTCTGCAAGTTTGGTCAACCCCATGTAAGTTATGGGGCAGTAACATCACACTTTTCAAAACGTGTTTTTCAGCCCGAAATAAACGCGTTTTTTCAGACAACTGAATCTCCTTGTAACAGCAAGGCTAAGAAGAGCCCACACACACAGCCCTTAACCCCAGTGTACAGAAAGTGTCAAAACGTGTTTTTCAGCAGAAATAAACATGTTTCTGCAAGTTTGGTCAACCCCATGTAAGTTATGGGGCAGTAACATGACACTTTTCAAAACGTGTTTTTCAGCCCGAAATAAACGCGTTTTTTCAGACAACTGAATCTCCTTGTAACAGCAAGGCTAAGAAGAGCCCACACACACAGCCCTTAACCCCAGTGTACAGAAAGTGTCAAAACGTGTTTTTCAGCAGAAATAAACATGTTTCTGCAAGTTTGGTCAACCCCATGTAAGTTATGGGGCAGTAACATGACACTTTTCAAAACGTGTTTTTTAGCCCGAAATAAACGCGTTTTTTCAGTCAACTGAATCTCCTTGTAACAGCAAGGCTAAGAAGAGCCCACACACTCAGCCCTTAACCCCAGTGTACAGAAAGTGTCAAAACGTGTTTTTCAGCAGAAATAAACATGTTTCTGCAAGTTTGGTCAACCCCATGTAAGTTATGGGGCAGTAACATCACACTTTTCAAAACGTGTTTTTCAGCCCGAAATAAACGCGTTTTTTAAGACAACTGAATCTCCTTGTAACAGCAAGGCTCACAAGAGCCCACACACTCAGCCCTTAACCCCAGTGTACAGAAAGTGTCAAAACGTGTTTTTCAGCAGAAATAAACATGTTTCTGCAAGTTTGGTCAACCCCATGTAAGTTATGGGGCAGTAACATCACCTTTTCAAAACGTGTTTTTCAGCCCGAAATAAACGCGTTTTTTAAGACAACTGAATCTCCTTGTAACAGCAAGGCTCACAAGAGCCCACACACTCAGCCCTTAACCCCAGTGTACAGAAAGTGTCAAAACGTGTTTTTCAGCAGAAATAAACATGTTTCTGCAAGTTTGGTCAACCCCATGTAAGTTATGGGGCAGTAACATGACACTTTTCAAAACGTGTTTTTCAGCCCGAAATAAACGCGTTTTTTCAGGCAACTGAATCTACTTGTAACAGCAAGGCTCAGAAGTGCCCACACACTCAGCCCTTAACCCCAGTGTACAGAAAGTGTCAAAACGTGTTTTTCAGCAGAAATAAACATGTTTCTGCAAGTTTGGTCAACCCCATGTAAGTTATGGGCAGTAACATCACACTTTTCAAAACGTGTTTTTCAGCCCGAAATAAACGCGTTTTTTCAGACAACTGAATCTCCTTGTAACAGCAAGGCTCAGAAGAGCCCACACACTCAGCCCTTAACCCCAGTGTACAGAAAGTGTCAAAACGTGTTTTTCAGCAGAAATAAACATGTTTCTGCAAGTTTGGTCAACCCCATGTAAGTTATGGGGCAGTAACATCACACTTTTCAAAACGTGTTTTTCAGCCCGAAATAAACGCGTTTTTTCAGACAACTGAATCTCCTTGTAACAGCAAGGCTAAGAAGAGCCCACACACTCAGCCCTTAACCCCAGTGTACAGAAAGTGTCAAAACGTGTTTTTCAGCAGAAATAAACATGTTTCTGCAAGTTTGGTCAACCCCATGTAAGTTATGGGGCAGTAACATCACACTTTTCAAAACGTGTTTTTCAGCCCGAAATAAACGCGTTTTTTCAGACAACTGAATCTCCTTGTAACAGCAAGGCTCAGAAGAGCCCACACACTCAGCCCTTAACCCCAGTGTACAGAAAGTGTCAAAACGTGTTTTTCAGCAGAAATAAACATGTTTCTGCAAGTTTGGTCAACCCCATGTAAGTTATGGGGCAGTAACATCACACTTTTCAAAACATGTTTTTCAGCCCGAAATAAACGCATTTTTTCAGACAACTGAATCTCCTTGTAACAGCAAGGCTCAGAAGAGCCCACACACTCAGCCTTTAACCCCAGTGTACAGAAAGTGTCAAAACGTGTTTTTCAGCAGAAATAAACATGTTTCTGCAAGTTTGGTCAACCCCATGTAAGTTACGGGGCAGTAACATCACACTTTTCAAAACGTGTTTTTCAGCCCGAAATAAACGCGTTTTTTCAGACAACTGAATCTCCTTGTAACAGCAAGGCTCAGAAGAGCCCACACACTCAGCCTTTAACCCCAGTGTACAGAAAGTGTCAAAACGTGTTTTTCAGCAGAAATAAACATGTTTCTGCAAGTTTGGTCAACCCCATGTAAGTTATGGGGCAGTAACATCACACTTTTCAAAACTTGTTTTTCAGCCCGAAATAAACGCGTTTTTTCAGACAACTGAATCTCCTTGTAACAGCAAGGCTCAGAAGAGCCCACACACTCAGCCCTTAACCCCAGTGTACAGAAAGTGTCAAAACGTGTTTTCTGCAGAAATAAACATGTTTCTGCAAGTTTGGTCAACCCCATGTAAGTTATGGGGCAGTAACATCACACTTTTCAAAACGTGTTTTTCAGCCCGAAATAAACGCGTTTTTTCAGACAACTGAATCTCCTTGTAACAGCAAGGCTCACAAGAGCCCACACACTCAGCCCTTAACCCCAGTGTACAGAAAGTGTCAAAACGTGTTTTTCAGCAGAAATAAACATGTTTCTGCAAGTTTGGTCAACCCCATGTAAGTTATGGGGCAGTAACATCACACTTTTCAAAACGTGTTTTTCAGCCCGAAATAAACGCGTTTTTTCAGGCAACTGAATCTACTTGTAACAGCAAGGCTCAGAAGAGCCCACACACTCAGCCCTTAACCGCAGTGTGCAGAAAGGGTCAAAACGTGTTTTTTAGCAGAAATAAACATGTTTCTGCAAGTTTGGTCAACCCCATGTAAGTTATGGGGCAGTAACATCACACTTTTCAAAACGTGTTTTTCAGCCCGAAATAAACGCGTTTTTTCAGACAACTGAATCTCCTTGTAACAGCAAGGCTCACAAGAGCCCACACACTCAGCCCTTAACCCCAGTGTACAGAAAGTGTCAAAACGTGTTTTTCAGCAGAAATAAACATGTTTCTGCAAGTTTGGTCAACCCCATGTAAGTTATGGGGCAGTAACATCACACTTTTCAAAACGTGTTTTTCAGCCCGAAATAAACGCGTTTTTTCAGGCAACTGAATCTACTTGAAACAGCAAGGCTCAGAAGTGCCCATACACTCAGCCCTTAACCCCAGTGTGCAGAAAGGGTCAAAACGTGTTTTTTAGCAGAAATAAACATGTTTCTGCAAGTTTGGTCAACCCCATGTAAGTTATGGGGTAGTAACATCACACTTTTCAAAACGTGTTTTTCAGCCCGAAATAAACGCGTTTTTTCAGACAACTGAATCTCCATGTCACAGCAAGGCTCAGAAGAGCCCACACACTCAGCCCTTAACCCCAGTGTACAGAAAGTGTCAAAACGTGTTTTTCAGCAGAAATAAACATGTTTCTGCAAGTTTGGTCAACCCAATGTAAGTTATGGGGCAGTAACATCACACTTTTCAAAACGTGTTTTTCAGCCCGAAATAAACGCGTTTTTTCAAACAACTGAATCTCCTTGTAACAGCAAGGCTCAGAAGAGCCCACACACTCAGCCCTTAACCCCAGTGTACAGAAAGTGTCAAAACGTGTTTTTCAGCAGAAATAAACATGTTTCTGCAAGTTTGGTCAACCCCATGTAAGTTATGGGGCAGTAACATCACACTTTTCAAAACGTGTTTTTCAGCCCGAAATAAACGCGTTTTTTCAGACAACTGAATCTCCTTGTAACAGCAAGGCTCAGAAGAGCCCACACACTCAGCCCTTAACCCCAGTATACAGAAAGTGTCAAAACGTGTTTTTCAGCAGAAATAAACATGTTTCTGCAAGTTTGGTCAACCCCATGTAAGTTATGGGGCAGTAACATCACACTTTTCAAAACGTGTTTTTCAGCCCGAAATAAACGCGTTTTTTCAGACAACTGAATCTCCTTGTAACAGCAAGGCTCAGAAGAGCCCACACACTCAGCCCTTAACCCCAGTGTACAGAAAGTGTCAAAACGTGTTTTTCAGCAGAAATAAACATGTTTCTGCAAGTTTGGTCAACCCCATGTAAGTTATGGGGCAGTAACATCACACTTTTCAAAACGTGTTTTTCAGCCCGAAATAAACGCGTTTTTTCAGACAACTGAATCTCCTTGTAACAGCAAGGCTCAGAAGAGCCCACACACTCAGCCCTTAACCCCAGTGTACAGAAAGTGTCAAAACGTGTTTTTCAGCAGAAATAAACATGTTTCTGCAAGTTTGGTCAACCCCATGTAAGTTATGGGGCAGTAACATGACACTTTTCAAAACGTGTTTTTCAGCCCGAAATAAACGCGTTTTTTCAGGCAACTGAATCTACTTGTAACAGCAAGGCTCAGAAGTGCCCACACACTCAGCCCTTAACCCCAGTGTACAGAAAGTGTCAGAACGTGTTTTTCAGCAGAAATAAACATGTTTCTGCAAGTTTGGTCAACCCCATGTAAGTTATGGGGCAGTAACATCACACTTTTCAAAACGTGTTTTTCAGCCCGAAATAAACGCGTTTTTTCAGACAACTGAATCTCCTTGTAACAGCAAGGCTCAGAAGAGCCCACACACTCAGCCCTTAACCCCAGTGTACAGAAAGTGTCAAAACGTGTTTTTCAGCAGAAATAAACATGTTTCTGCAAGTTTGGTCAACCCCATGTAAGTTATGGGGCAGTAACATCACACTTTTCAAAACGTGTTTTTCAGCCCGAAATAAACGCGTTTTTTCAGACAACTGAATCTCCTTGTAACAGCAAGGCTCAGAAGAGCCCACACACTCAGCCCTTAACCCCAGTGTACAGAAAGTGTCAAAACGTGTTTTTCAGCAGAAATAAACATGTTTCTGCAAGTTTGGTCAACCCCATGTAAGTTATGGGGCAGTAACATCACACTTTTCAAAACGTGTTTTTCAGCCCGAAATAAACGCGTTTTTTCAGACAACTGAATCTCCTTGTAACAGCAAGGCTCAGAAGAGCCCACACACTCAGCCCTTAACCCCAGTGTACAGAAAGTGTCAAAACGTGTTTTTCAGCAGAAATAAACATGTTTCTGCAAGTTTGGTCAACCCCATGTAAGTTATGGGGCAGTAACATCACACTTTTCAAAACATGTTTTTCAGCCCGAAATAAACGCATTTTTTCAGACAACTGAATCTCCTTGTAACAGCAAGGCTCAGAAGAGCCCACACACTCAGCCTTTAACCCCAGTGTACAGAAAGTGTCAAAACGTGTTTTTCAGCAGAAATAAACATGTTTCTGCAAGTTTGGTCAACCCCATGTAAGTTACGGGGCAGTAACATCACACTTTTCAAAACGTGTTTTTCAGCCCGAAATAAACGCGTTTATTCAGACAACTGAATCTCCTTGTAACAGCAAGGCTCAGAAGAGCCCACACACTCAGCCTTTAACCCCAGTGTACAGAAAGTGTCAAAACGTGTTTTTCAGCAGAAATAAACATGTTTCTGCAAGTTTGGTCAACCCCATGTAAGTTATGGGGCAGTAACATCACACTTTTCAAAACTTGTTTTTCAGCCCGAAATAAACGCGTTTTTTCAGACAACTGAATCTCCTTGTAACAGCAAGGCTCAGAAGAGCCCACACACTCAGCCCTTAACCCCAGTGTACAGAAAGTGTCAAAACGTGTTTTCTGCAGAAATAAACATGTTTCTGCAAGTTTGGTCAACCCCATGTAAGTTATGGGGCAGTAACATCACACTTTTCAAAACGTGTTTTTCAGCCCGAAATAAACGCGTTTTTTCAGACAACTGAATCTCCTTGTAACAGCAAGGCTCACAAGAGCCCACACACTCAGCCCTTAACCCCAGTGTACAGAAAGTGTCAAAACGTGTTTTTCAGCAGAAATAAACATGTTTCTGCAAGTTTGGTCAACCCCATGTAAGTTATGGGGCAGTAACATCACACTTTTCAAAACGTGTTTTTCAGCCCGAAATAAACGCGTTTTTTCAGGCAACTGAATCTACTTGTAACAGCAAGGCTCAGAAGAGCCCACACACTCAGCCCTTAACCGCAGTGTGCAGAAAGGGTCAAAACGTGTTTTTTAGCAGAAATAAACATGTTTCTGCAAGTTTGGTCAACCCCATGTAAGTTATGGGGCAGTAACATCACACTTTTCAAAACGTGTTTTTCAGCCCGAAATAAACGCGTTTTTTCAGACAACTGAATCTCCTTGTAACAGCAAGGCTCAGAAGAGCCCACACACTCAGCCCTTAACCCCAGTGTACAGAAAGTGTCAAAACGTGTTTTTCAGCAGAAATAAACATGTTTCTGCAAGTTTGGTCAACCCCATGTAAGTTATGGGGCAGTAACATCACACTTTTCAAAACGTGTTTTTCAGCCCGAAATAAACGCGTTTTTTCAGACAACTGAATCTCCTTGTAACAGCAAGGCTCAGAAGAGCCCACACACTCAGCCCTTAACCCCAGTGTACAGAAAGTGTCAAAACGTGTTTTTCAGCAGAAATAAACATGTTTCTGCAAGTTTGGTCAACCCCATGTAAGTTATGGGGCAGTAACATCACACTTTTCAAAACGTGTTTTTCAGCCCGAAATAAACGCGTTTTTTCAGACAACTGAATCTCCTTGTAACAGCAAGGCTCAGAAGAGCCCACACACTCAGCCCTTAACCCCAGTGTACAGAAAGTGTCAAAACGTGTTTTTCAGCAGAAATAAACATGTTTCTGCAAGTTTGGTCAACCCCATGTAAGTTATGGGGCAGTAACATCACACTTTTCAAAACATGTTTTTCAGCCCGAAATAAACGCATTTTTTCAGACAACTGAATCTCCTTGTAACAGCAAGGCTCAGAAGAGCCCACACACTCAGCCTTTAACCCCAGTGTACAGAAAGTGTCAAAACGTGTTTTTCAGCAGAAATAAACATGTTTCTGCAAGTTTGGTCAACCCCATGTAAGTTACGGGGCAGTAACATCACACTTTTCAAAACGTGTTTTTCAGCCCGAAATAAACGCGTTTTTTCAGACAACTGAATCTCCTTGTAACAGCAAGGCTCAGAAGAGCCCACACACTCAGCCTTTAACCCCAGTGTACAGAAAGTGTCAAAACGTGTTTTTCAGCAGAAATAAACATGTTTCTGCAAGTTTGGTCAACCCCATGTAAGTTATGGGGCAGTAACATCACACTTTTCAAAACTTGTTTTTCAGCCCGAAATAAACGCGTTTTTTCAGACAACTGAATCTCCTTGTAACAGCAAGGCTCAGAAGAGCCCACACACTCAGCCCTTAACCCCAGTGTACAGAAAGTGTCAAAACGTGTTTTCTGCAGAAATAAACATGTTTCTGCAAGTTTGGTCAACCCCATGTAAGTTATGGGGCAGTAACATCACACTTTTCAAAACGTGTTTTTCAGCCCGAAATAAACGCGTTTTTTCAGACAACTGAATCTCCTTGTAACAGCAAGGCTCACAAGAGCCCACACACTCAGCCCTTAACCCCAGTGTACAGAAAGTGTCAAAACGTGTTTTTCAGCAGAAATAAACATGTTTCTGCAAGTTTGGTCAACCCCATGTAAGTTATGGGGCAGTAACATCACACTTTTCAAAACGTGTTTTTCAGCCCGAAATAAACGCGTTTTTTCAGACAACTGAATCTCCTTGTAACAGCAAGGCTAAGAAGAGCCCACACACACAGCCCTTAACCCCAGTGTACAGAAAGTGTCAAAACGTGTTTTTCAGCAGAAATAAACATGTTTCTGCAAGTTTGGTCAACCCCATGTAAGTTATGGGGCAGTAACATGACACTTTTCAAAACGTGTTTTTCAGCCCGAAATAAACGCGTTTTTTCAGACAACTGAATCTCCTTGTAACAGCAAGGCTAAGAAGAGCCCACACACACAGCCCTTAACCCCAGTGTACAGAAAGTGTCAAAACGTGTTTTTCAGCAGAAATAAACATGTTTCTGCAAGTTTGGTCAACCCCATGTAAGTTATGGGGCAGTAACATGACACTTTTCAAAACGTGTTTTTTAGCCCGAAATAAACGCGTTTTTTCAGTCAACTGAATCTCCTTGTAACAGCAAGGCTAAGAAGAGCCCACACACTCAGCCCTTAACCCCAGTGTACAGAAAGTGTCAAAACGTGTTTTTCAGCAGAAATAAACATGTTTCTGCAAGTTTGGTCAACCCCATGTAAGTTATGGGGCAGTAACATCACACTTTTCAAAACTTGTTTTTCAGCCCGAAATAAACGCGTTTTTTCAGACAACTGAATCTCCTTGTAACAGCAAGGCTCAGAAGAGCCCACACACTCAGCCCTTAACCCCAGTGTACAGAAAGTGTCAAAACGTGTTTTCTGCAGAAATAAACATGTTTCTGCAAGTTTGGTCAACCCCATGTAAGTTATGGGGCAGTAACATCACACTTTTCAAAACTTGTTTTTCAGCCCGAAATAAACGCGTTTTTTCAGACAACTGAATCTCCTTGTAACAGCAAGGCTCAGAAGAGCCCACACACTCAGCCCTTAACCCCAGTGTACAGAAAGTGTCAAAACGTGTTTTCTGCAGAAATAAACATGTTTCTGCAAGTTTGGTCAACCCCATGTAAGTTATGGGGCAGTAACATCACACTTTTCAAATCGTGTTTTTCAGCCCGAAATAAACGCGTTTTTTCAGACAACTGAATCTCCTTGTAACAGCAAGGCTCACAAGAGCCCACACACTCAGCCCTTAACCCCAGTGTACAGAAAGTGTCAAAACGTGTTTTTCAGCAGAAATAAACATGTTTCTGCAAGTTTGGTCAACCCCATGTAAGTTATGGGGCAGTAACATCACACTTTTCAAAACGTGTTTTTCAGCCCGAAATAAACGCGTTTTTTCAGGCAACTGAATCTACTTGTAACAGCAAGGCTCAGAAGAGCCCACACACTCAGCCCTTAACCGCAGTGTGCAGAAAGGGTCAAAACGTGTTTTTTAGCAGAAATAAACATGTTTCTGCAAGTTTGGTCAACCCCATGTAAGTTATGGGGCAGTAACATCACACTTTTCAAAACGTGTTTTTCAGCCCGAAATAAACGCGTTTTTTCAGACAACTGAATCTCCTTGTAACAGCAAGGCTCAGAAGAGCCCACACACTCAGCCCTTAACCCCAGTGTACAGAAAGTGTCAAAACGTGTTTTTCAGCAGAAATAAACATGTTTCTGCAAGTTTGGTCAACCCCATGTAAGTTATGGGGCAGTAACATCACACTTTTCAAAACGTGTTTTTCAGCCCGAAATAAACGCGTTTTTTCAGACAACTGAATCTCCTTGTAACAGCAAGGCTCAGAAGAGCCCACACACTCAGCCCTTAACCCCAGTGTACAGAAAGTGTCAAAACGTGTTTTTCAGCAGAAATAAACATGTTTCTGCAAGTTTGGTCAACCCCATGTAAGTTATGGGGCAGTAACATCACACTTTTCAAAACGTGTTTTTCAGCCCGAAATAAACGCGTTTTTTCAGACAACTGAATCTCCTTGTAACAGCAAGGCTCAGAAGAGCCCACACACTCAGCCCTTAACCCCAGTGTACAGAAAGTGTCAAAACGTGTTTTTCAGCAGAAATAAACATGTTTCTGCAAGTTTGGTCAACCCCATGTAAGTTATGGGGCAGTAACATCACACTTTTCAAAACATGTTTTTCAGCCCGAAATAAACGCATTTTTTCAGACAACTGAATCTCCTTGTAACAGCAAGGCTCAGAAGAGCCCACACACTCAGCCTTTAACCCCAGTGTACAGAAAGTGTCAAAACGTGTTTTTCAGCAGAAATAAACATGTTTCTGCAAGTTTGGTCAACCCCATGTAAGTTACGGGGCAGTAACATCACACTTTTCAAAACGTGTTTTTCAGCCCGAAATAAACGCGTTTTTTCAGACAACTGAATCTCCTTGTAACAGCAAGGCTCAGAAGAGCCCACACACTCAGCCTTTAACCCCAGTGTACAGAAAGTGTCAAAACGTGTTTTTCAGCAGAAATAAACATGTTTCTGCAAGTTTGGTCAACCCCATGTAAGTTATGGGGCAGTAACATCACACTTTTCAAAACTTGTTTTTCAGCCCGAAATAAACGCGTTTTTTCAGACAACTGAATCTCCTTGTAACAGCAAGGCTCAGAAGAGCCCACACACTCAGCCCTTAACCCCAGTGTACAGAAAGTGTCAAAACGTGTTTTCTGCAGAAATAAACATGTTTCTGCAAGTTTGGTCAACCCCATGTAAGTTATGGGGCAGTAACATCACACTTTTCAAAACGTGTTTTTCAGCCCGAAATAAACGCGTTTTTTCAGACAACTGAATCTCCTTGTAACAGCAAGGCTCACAAGAGCCCACACACTCAGCCCTTAACCCCAGTGTACAGAAAGTGTCAAAACGTGTTTTTCAGCAGAAATAAACATGTTTCTGCAAGTTTGGTCAACCCCATGTAAGTTATGGGGCAGTAACATCACACTTTTCAAAACGTGTTTTTCAGCCCGAAATAAACGCGTTTTTTCAGACAACTGAATCTCCTTGTAACAGCAAGGCTCACAAGAGCCCACACACTCAGCCCTTAACCCCAGTGTACAGAAAGTGTCAAAACGTGTTTTTCAGCAGAAATAAACATGTTTCTGCAAGTTTGGTCAACCCCATGTAAGTTATGGGGCAGTAACATCACACTTTTCAAAACGTGTTTTTCAGCCCGAAATAAACGCGTTTTTTCAGGCAACTGAATCTACTTGTAACAGCAAGGCTCAGAAGAGCCCACACACTCAGCCCTTAACCGCAGTGTGCAGAAAGGGTCAAAACGTGTTTTTTAGCAGAAATAAACATGTTTCTGCAAGTTTGGTCAACCCCATGTAAGTTATGGGGCAGTAACATCACACTTTTCAAAACGTGTTTTTCAGCCCGAAATAAACGCGTTTTTTCAGACAACTGAATCTCCTTGTAACAGCAAGGCTCAGAAGAGCCCACACACTCAGCCCTTAACCCCAGTGTACAGAAAGTGTCAAAACGTGTTTTTCAGCAGAAATAAACATGTTTCTGCAAGTTTGGTCAACCCCATGTAAGTTATGGGGCAGTAACATCACACTTTTCAAAACGTGTTTTTCAGCCCGAAATAAACGCGTTTTTTCAGACAACTGAATCTCCTTGTAACAGCAAGGCTCAGAAGAGCCCACACACTCAGCCCTTAACCCCAGTGTACAGAAAGTGTCAAAACGTGTTTTTCAGCAGAAATAAACATGTTTCTGCAAGTTTGGTCAACCCCATGTAAGTTATGGGGCAGTAACATCACACTTTTCAAAACGTGTTTTTCAGCCCGAAATAAACGCGTTTTTTCAGACAACTGAATCTCCTTGTAACAGCAAGGCTCAGAAGAGCCCACACACTCAGCCCTTAACCCCAGTGTACAGAAAGTGTCAAAACGTGTTTTTCAGCAGAAATAAACATGTTTCTGCAAGTTTGGTCAACCCCATGTAAGTTATGGGGCAGTAACATCACACTTTTCAAAACATGTTTTTCAGCCCGAAATAAACGCATTTTTTCAGACAACTGAATCTCCTTGTAACAGCAAGGCTCAGAAGAGCCCACACACTCAGCCTTTAACCCCAGTGTACAGAAAGTGTCAAAACGTGTTTTTCAGCAGAAATAAACATGTTTCTGCAAGTTTGGTCAACCCCATGTAAGTTACGGGGCAGTAACATCACACTTTTCAAAACGTGTTTTTCAGCCCGAAATAAACGCGTTTTTTCAGACAACTGAATCTCCTTGTAACAGCAAGGCTCAGAAGAGCCCACACACTCAGCCTTTAACCCCAGTGTACAGAAAGTGTCAAAACGTGTTTTTCAGCAGAAATAAACATGTTTCTGCAAGTTTGGTCAACCCCATGTAAGTTATGGGGCAGTAACATCACACTTTTCAAAACTTGTTTTTCAGCCCGAAATAAACGCGTTTTTTCAGACAACTGAATCTCCTTGTAACAGCAAGGCTCAGAAGAGCCCACACACTCAGCCCTTAACCCCAGTGTACAGAAAGTGTCAAAACGTGTTTTCTGCAGAAATAAACATGTTTCTGCAAGTTTGGTCAACCCCATGTAAGTTATGGGGCAGTAACATCACACTTTTCAAAACGTGTTTTTCAGCCCGAAATAAACGCGTTTTTTCAGACAACTGAATCTCCTTGTAACAGCAAGGCTCACAAGAGCCCACACACTCAGCCCTTAACCCCAGTGTACAGAAAGTGTCAAAACGTGTTTTTCAGCAGAAATAAACATGTTTCTGCAAGTTTGGTCAACCCCATGTAAGTTATGGGGCAGTAACATCACACTTTTCAAAACGTGTTTTTCAGCCCGAAATAAACGCGTTTTTTCAGACAACTGAATCTCCTTGTAACAGCAAGGCTCACAAGAGCCCACACACTCAGCCCTTAACCCCAGTGTACAGAAAGTGTCAAAACGTGTTTTTCAGCAGAAATAAACATGTTTCTGCAAGTTTGGTCAACCCCATGTAAGTTATGGGGCAGTAACATCACACTTTTCAAAACGTGTTTTTCAGCCCGAAATAAACGCGTTTTTTCAGGCAACTGAATCTACTTGAAACAGCAAGGCTCAGAAGTGCCCACACACTCAGCCCTTAACCCCAGTGTGCAGAAAGGGTCAAAACGTGTTTTTTAGCAGAAATAAACATGTTTCTGCAAGTTTGGTCAACCCCATGTAAGTTATGGGGTAGTAACATCACACTTTTCAAAACGTGTTTTTCAGCCCGAAATAAACGCGTTTTTTCAGACAACTGAATCTCCATGTCACAGCAAGGCTCAGAAGAGCCCACACACTCAGCCCTTAACCCCAGTGTACAGAAAGTGTCAAAACGTGTTTTTCAGCAGAAATAAACATGTTTCTGCAAGTTTGGTCAACCCCATGTAAGTTATGGGGCAGTAACATCACACTTTTCAAAACGTGTTTTTCAGCCCGAAATAAACGCGTTTTTTCAGACAACTGAATCTCCTTGTAACAGCAAGGCTCAGAAGAGCCCACACACTCAGCCCTTAACCCCAGTGTACAGAAAGTGTCAAAACGTGTTTTTCAGCAGAAATAAACATGTTTCTGCAAGTTTGGTCAACCCCATGTAAGTTATGGGGCAGTAACATCACACTTTTCAAAACGTGTTTTTCAGCCCGAAATAAACGCGTTTTTTCAGACAACTGAATCTCCTTGTAACAGCAAGGCTCAGAAGAGCCCACACACTCAGCCCTTAACCCCAGTATACAGAAAGTGTCAAAACGTGTTTTTCAGCAGAAATAAACATGTTTCTGCAAGTTTGGTCAACCCCATGTAAGTTATGGGGCAGTAACATCACACTTTTCAAAACGTGTTTTTCAGCCCGAAATAAACGCGTTTTTTCAGACAACTGAATCTCCTTGTAACAGCAAGGCTCAGAAGAGCCCACACACTCAGCCCTTAACCCCAGTGTACAGAAAGTGTCAAAACGTGTTTTTCAGCAGAAATAAACATGTTTCTGCAAGTTTGGTCAACCCCATGTAAGTTATGGGGCAGTAACATCACACTTTTCAAAACGTGTTTTTCAGCCCGAAATAAACGCGTTTTTTCAGACAACTGAATCTCCTTGTAACAGCAAGGCTCAGAAGAGCCCACACACTCAGCCCTTAACCCCAGTGTACAGAAAGTGTCAAAACGTGTTTTTCAGCAGAAATAAACATGTTTCTGCAAGTTTGGTCAACCCCATGTAAGTTATGGGGCAGTAACATGACACTTTTCAAAACGTGTTTTTCAGCCCGAAATAAACGCGTTTTTTCAGGCAACTGAATCTACTTGTAACAGCAAGGCTCAGAAGTGCCCACACACTCAGCCCTTAACCCCAGTGTACAGAAAGTGTCAAAACGTGTTTTTCAGCAGAAATAAACATGTTTCTGCAAGTTTGGTCAACCCCATGTAAGTTATGGGGCAGTAACATCACACTTTTCAAAACGTGTTTTTCAGCCCGAAATAAACGCGTTTTTTCAGACAACTGAATCTCCTTGTAACAGCAAGGCTCAGAAGAGCCCACACACTCAGCCCTTAACCCCAGTGTACAGAAAGTGTCAAAACGTGTTTTTCAGCAGAAATAAACATGTTTCTGCAAGTTTGGTCAACCCCATGTAAGTTATGGGGCAGTAACATCACACTTTTCAAAACGTGTTTTTCAGCCCGAAATAAACGCGTTTTTTCAGACAACTGAATCTCCTTGTAACAGCAAGGCTCAGAAGAGCCCACACACTCAGCCCTTAACCCCAGTGTACAGAAAGTGTCAAAACGTGTTTTTCAGCAGAAATAAACATGTTTCTGCAAGTTTGGTCAACCCCATGTAAGTTATGGGGCAGTAACATCACACTTTTCAAAACGTGTTTTTCAGCCCGAAATAAACGCGTTTTTTCAGGCAACTGAATCTACTTGTAACAGCAAGGCTCAGAAGAGCCCACACACTCAGCCCTTAACCGCAGTGTGCAGAAAGGGTCAAAACGTGTTTTTTAGCAGAAATAAACATGTTTCTGCAAGTTTGGTCAACCCCATGTAAGTTATGGGGCAGTAACATCACACTTTTCAAAACGTGTTTTTCAGCCCGAAATAAACGCGTTTTTTCAGACAACTGAATCTCCTTGTAACAGCAAGGCTCACAAGAGCCCACACACTCAGCCCTTAACCCCAGTGTACAGAAAGTGTCAAAACGTGTTTTTCAGCAGAAATAAACATGTTTCTGCAAGTTTGGTCAACCCCATGTAAGTTATGGGGCAGTAACATCACACTTTTCAAAACGTGTTTTTCAGCCCGAAATAAACGCGTTTTTTCAGGCAACTGAATCTACTTGAAACAGCAAGGCTCAGAAGTGCCCACACACTCAGCCCTTAACCCCAGTGTGCAGAAAGGGTCAAAACGTGTTTTTTAGCAGAAATAAACATGTTTCTGCAAGTTTGGTCAACCCCATGTAAGTTATGGGGTAGTAACATCACACTTTTCAAAACGTGTTTTTCAGCCCGAAATAAACGCGTTTTTTCAGACAACTGAATCTCCATGTCACAGCAAGGCTCAGAAGAGCCCACACACTCAGCCCTTAACCCCAGTGTACAGAAAGTGTCAAAACGTGTTTTTCAGCAGAAATAAACATGTTTCTGCAAGTTTGGTCAACCCCATGATAGTTATGGGGCAGTAACATCACACTTTTCAAAACGTGTTTTTAAGCCCGAAATAAACGCGTTTTTTCAGCCAACTGAATCTCCTTGTAACAGCAAGGCTCAGAAGAGCCCACACACTCAGCCCTTAACCCCAGTGTACAGAAAGTGTCAAAACGTGTTTTTCAGCAGAAATAAACATGTTTCTGCAAGTTTGGTCAACCCCATGTAAGTTATGGGGCAGTAACATGACACTTTTCAAAAACGTGTTTTTCAGCCCGGAAATAAACGCGTTTTTTCAGACAACTGAATCTCCTTGTAACAGCAAGGCTCAGAAGAGCCCACACACTCAGCCCTTAACCCCAGTATACAGAAAGTGTCAAAACGTGTTTTTCAGCAGAAATAAACATGTTTCTGCAAGTTTGGTCAACCCCATGTAAGTTATGGGGCAGTAACATCACACTTTTCAAAACGTGTTTTTCAGCCCGAAATAAACGCGTTTTTTCAGACAACTGAATCTCCTTGTAACAGCAAGGCTCAGAAGAGCCCACACACTCAGCCCTTAACCCCAGTGTACAGAAAGTGTCAAAACGTGTTTTTCAGCAGAAATAAACATGTTTCTGCAAGTTTGGTCAACCCCATGTAAGTTATGGGGCAGTAACATCACACTTTTCAAAACGTGTTTTTCAGCCCGAAATAAACGCGTTTTTTCAGACAACTGAATCTCCTTGTAACAGCAAGGCTCAGAAGAGCCCACACACTCAGCCCTTAACCCCAGTGTACAGAAAGTGTCAAAACGTGTTTTTCAGCAGAAATAAACATGTTTCTGCAAGTTTGGTCAACCCCATGTAAGTTATGGGGCAGTAACATCACACTTTTCAAAACGTGTTTTTCAGCCCGAAATAAACGCGTTTTTTCAGACAACTGAATCTCCTTGTAACAGCAAGGCTCAGAAGAGCCCACACACTCAGCCCTTAACCCCAGTGTACAGAAAGTGTCAAAACGTGTTTTTCAGCAGAAATAAACATGTTTCTGCAAGTTTGGTCAACCCCATGTAAGTTACGGGGCAGTAACATCACACTTTTCAAAACGTGTTTTTCAGCCCGAAATAAACGCGTTTTTTCAGACAACTGAATCTCCTTGTAACAGCAAGGCTCAGAAGAGCCCACACACTCAGCCTTTAACCCCAGTGTACAGAAAGTGTCAAAACGTGTTTTTCAGCAGAAATAAACATGTTTCTGCAAGTTTGGTCAACCCCATGTAAGTTATGGGGCAGTAACATCACACTTTTCAAAACTTGTTTTTCAGCCCGAAATAAACGCGTTTTTCAGACAACTGAATCTCCTTGTAACAGCAAGGCTCAGAAGAGCCCACACACTCAGCCCTTAACCCCAGTGTACAGAAAGTGTCAAAACGTGTTTTCTGCAGAAATAAACATGTTTCTGCAAGTTTGGTCAACCCCATGTAAGTTATGGGGCAGTAACATCACACTTTTCAAAACGTGTTTTTCAGCCCGAAATAAACGCGTTTTTTCAGACAACTGAATCTCCTTGTAACAGCAAGGCTCACAAGAGCCCACACACTCAGCCCTTAACCCCAGTGTACAGAAAGTGTCAAAACGTGTTTTTCAGCAGAAATAAACATGTTTCTGCAAGTTTGGTCAACCCCATGTAAGTTATGGGGCAGTAACATCACACTTTTCAAAACGTGTTTTTCAGCCCGAAATAAACGCGTTTTTTCAGGCAACTGAATCTACTTGTAACAGCAAGGCTCAGAAGAGCCCACACACTCAGCCCTTAACCGCAGTGTGCAGAAAGGGTCAAAACGTGTTTTTTAGCAGAAATAAACATGTTTCTGCAAGTTTGGTCAACCCCATGTAAGTTATGGGGCAGTAACATCACACTTTTCAAAACGTGTTTTTCAGCCCGAAATAAACGCGTTTTTTCAGACAACTGAATCTCCTTGTAACAGCAAGGCTCAGAAGAGCCCACACACTCAGCCCTTAACCCCAGTGTACAGAAAGTGTCAAAACGTGTTTTTCAGCAGAAATAAACATGTTTCTGCAAGTTTGGTCAACCCCATGTAAGTTATGGGGCAGTAACATCACACTTTTCAAAACGTGTTTTTCAGCCCGAAATAAACGCGTTTTTTCAGACAACTGAATCTCCTTGTAACAGCAAGGCTCACAAGAGCCCACACACTCAGCCCTTAACCCCAGTGTACAGAAAGTGTCAAAACGTGTTTTTCAGCAGAAATAAACATGTTTCTGCAAGTTTGGTCAACCCCATGTAAGTTATGGGGCAGTAACATCACACTTTTCAAAACGTGTTTTTCAGCCCGAAATAAACGCGTTTTTTCAGGCAACTGAATCTACTTGTAACAGCAAGGCTCAGAAGAGCCCACACACTCAGCCCTTAACCGCAGTGTGCAGAAAGGGTCAAAACGTGTTTTTTAGCAGAAATAAACATGTTTCTGCAAGTTTGGTCAACCCCATGTAAGTTATGGGGCAGTAACATCACACTTTTCAAAACGTGTTTTTCAGCCCGAAATAAACGCGTTTTTTCAGACAACTGAATCTCCTTGTAACAGCAAGGCTCAGAAGAGCCCACACACTCAGCCCTTAACCCCAGTGTACAGAAAGTGTCAAAACGTGTTTTTCAGCAGAAATAAACATGTTTCTGCAAGTTTGGTCAACCCCATGTAAGTTATGGGGCAGTAACATCACACTTTTCAAAACGTGTTTTTCAGCCCGAAATAAACGCGTTTTTTCAGACAACTGAATCTCCTTGTAACAGCAAGGCTCAGAAGAGCCCACACACTCAGCCCTTAACCCCAGTGTACAGAAAGTGTCAAAACGTGTTTTTCAGCAGAAATAAACATGTTTCTGCAAGTTTGGTCAACCCCATGTAAGTTATGGGGCAGTAACATCACACTTTTCAAAACGTGTTTTTCAGCCCGAAATAAACGCGTTTTTTCAGACAACTGAATCTCCTTGTAACAGCAAGGCTCAGAAGAGCCCACACACTCAGCCCTTAACCCCAGTGTACAGAAAGTGTCAAAACGTGTTTTTCAGCAGAAATAAACATGTTTCTGCAAGTTTGGTCAACCCCATGTAAGTTATGGGGCAGTAACATCACACTTTTCAAAACATGTTTTTCAGCCCGAAATAAACGCATTTTTCAGACAACTGAATCTCCTTGTAACAGCAAGGCTCAGAAGAGCCCACACACTCAGCCTTTAACCCCAGTGTACAGAAAGTGTCAAAACGTGTTTTTCAGCAGAAATAAACATGTTTCTGCAAGTTTGGTCAACCCCATGTAAGTTACGGGGCAGTAACATCACACTTTTCAAAACGTGTTTTTCAGCCCGAAATAAACGCGTTTTTTCAGACAACTGAATCTCCTTGTAACAGCAAGGCTCAGAAGAGCCCACACACTCAGCCTTTAACCCCAGTGTACAGAAAGTGTCAAAACGTGTTTTTCAGCAGAAATAAACATGTTTCTGCAAGTTTGGTCAACCCCATGTAAGTTATGGGGCAGTAACATCACACTTTTCAAAACTTGTTTTTCAGCCCGAAATAAACGCGTTTTTTCAGACAACTGAATCTCCTTGTAACAGCAAGGCTCAGAAGAGCCCACACACTCAGCCCTTAACCCCAGTGTACAGAAAGTGTCAAAACGTGTTTTCTGCAGAAATAAACATGTTTCTGCAAGTTTGGTCAACCCCATGTAAGTTATGGGGCAGTAACATCACACTTTTCAAAACGTGTTTTTCAGCCCGAAATAAACGCGTTTTTTCAGACAACTGAATCTCCTTGTAACAGCAAGGCTCACAAGAGCCCACACACTCAGCCCTTAACCCCAGTGTACAGAAAGTGTCAAAACGTGTTTTTCAGCAGAAATAAACATGTTTCTGCAAGTTTGGTCAACCCCATGTAAGTTATGGGGCAGTAACATCACACTTTTCAAAACGTGTTTTTCAGCCCGAAATAAACGCGTTTTTTCAGGCAACTGAATCTACTTGTAACAGCAAGGCTCAGAAGAGCCCACACACTCAGCCCTTAACCGCAGTGTGCAGAAAGGGTCAAAACGTGTTTTTTAGCAGAAATAAACATGTTTCTGCAAGTTTGGTCAACCCCATGTAAGTTATGGGGCAGTAACATCACACTTTTCAAAACGTGTTTTTCAGCCCGAAATAAACGCGTTTTTTCAGACAACTGAATCTCCTTGTAACAGCAAGGCTCACAAGAGCCCACACACTCAGCCCTTAACCCCAGTGTACAGAAAGTGTCAAAACGTGTTTTTCAGCAGAAATAAACATGTTTCTGCAAGTTTGGTCAACCCCATGTAAGTTATGGGGCAGTAACATCACACTTTTCAAAACGTGTTTTTCAGCCCGAAATAAACGCGTTTTTTCAGGCAACTGAATCTACTTGAAACAGCAAGGCTCAGAAGTGCCCACACACTCAGCCCTTAACCCCAGTGTGCAGAAAGGGTCAAAACGTGTTTTTTAGCAGAAATAAACATGTTTCTGCAAGTTTGGTCAACCCCATGTAAGTTATGGGGTAGTAACATCACACTTTTCAAAACGTGTTTTTCAGCCCGAAATAAACGCGTTTTTTCAGACAACTGAATCTCCATGTCACAGCAAGGCTCAGAAGAGCCCACACACTCAGCCCTTAACCCCAGTGTACAGAAAGTGTCAAAACGTGTTTTTCAGCAGAAATAAACATGTTTCTGCAAGTTTGGTCAACCCCATGTAAGTTATGGGGCAGTAACATCACACTTTTCAAAACGTGTTTTTCAGCCCGAAATAAACGCGTTTTTTCAGACAACTGAATCTCCTTGTAACAGCAAGGCTCAGAAGAGCCCACACACTCAGCCCTTAACCCCAGTATACAGAAAGTGTCAAAACGTGTTTTTCAGCAGAAATAAACATGTTTCTGCAAGTTTGGTCAACCCCATGTAAGTTATGGGGCAGTAACATCACACTTTTCAAAACGTGTTTTTCAGCCCGAAATAAACGCGTTTTTTCAGACAACTGAATCTCCTTGTAACAGCAAGGCTCAGAAGAGCCCACACACTCAGCCCTTAACCCCAGTGTACAGAAAGTGTCAAAACGTGTTTTTCAGCAGAAATAAACATGTTTCTGCAAGTTTGGTCAACCCCATGTAAGTTATGGGGCAGTAACATCACACTTTTCAAAACGTGTTTTTCAGCCCGAAATAAACGCGTTTTTTCAGACAACTGAATCTCCTTGTAACAGCAAGGCTCAGAAGAGCCCACACACTCAGCCCTTAACCCCAGTGTACAGAAAGTGTCAAAACGTGTTTTTCAGCAGAAATAAACATGTTTCTGCAAGTTTGGTCAACCCCATGTAAGTTATGGGGCAGTAACATGACACTTTTCAAAACGTGTTTTTCAGCCCGAAATAAACGCGTTTTTTCAGGCAACTGAATCTACTTGTAACAGCAAGGCTCAGAAGTGCCCACACACTCAGCCCTTAACCCCAGTGTACAGAAAGTGTCAAAACGTGTTTTTCAGCAGAAATAAACATGTTTCTGCAAGTTTGGTCAACCCCATGTAAGTTATGGGGCAGTAACATCACACTTTTCAAAACGTGTTTTTCAGCCCGAAATAAACGCGTTTTTTCAGACAACTGAATCTCCTTGTAACAGCAAGGCTCAGAAGAGCCCACACACTCAGCCCTTAACCCCAGTGTACAGAAAGTGTCAAAACGTGTTTTTCAGCAGAAATAAACATGTTTCTGCAAGTTTGGTCAACCCCATGTAAGTTATGGGGCAGTAACATCACACTTTTCAAAACGTGTTTTTCAGCCCGAAATAAACGCGTTTTTTCAGACAACTGAATCTCCTTGTAACAGCAAGGCTCAGAAGAGCCCACACACTCAGCCCTTAACCCCAGTGTACAGAAAGTGTCAAAACGTGTTTTTCAGCAGAAATAAACATGTTTCTGCAAGTTTGGTCAACCCCATGTAAGTTATGGGGCAGTAACATCACACTTTTCAAAACGTGTTTTTCAGCCCGAAATAAACGCGTTTTTTCAGACAACTGAATCTCCTTGTAACAGCAAGGCTCAGAAGAGCCCACACACTCAGCCCTTAACCCCAGTGTACAGAAAGTGTCAAAACGTGTTTTTCAGCAGAAATAAACATGTTTCTGCAAGTTTGGTCAACCCCATGTAAGTTACGGGGCAGTAACATCACACTTTTCAAAACGTGTTTTTCAGCCCGAAATAAACGCGTTTTTTCAGACAACTGAATCTCCTTGTAACAGCAAGGCTCAGAAGAGCCCACACACTCAGCCTTTAACCCCAGTGTACAGAAAGTGTCAAAACGTGTTTTTCAGCAGAAATAAACATGTTTCTGCAAGTTTGGTCAACCCCATGTAAGTTATGGGGCAGTAACATCACACTTTTCAAAACTTGTTTTTCAGCCCGAAATAAACGCGTTTTTTCAGACAACTGAATCTCCTTGTAACAGCAAGGCTCAGAAGAGCCCACACACTCAGCCCTTAACCCCAGTGTACAGAAAGTGTCAAAACGTGTTTTCTGCAGAAATAAACATGTTTCTGCAAGTTTGGTCAACCCCATGTAAGTTATGGGGCAGTAACATCACACTTTTCAAAACGTGTTTTTCAGCCCGAAATAAACGCGTTTTTTCAGACAACTGAATCTCCTTGTAACAGCAAGGCTCACAAGAGCCCACACACTCAGCCCTTAACCCCAGTGTACAGAAAGTGTCAAAACGTGTTTTTCAGCAGAAATAAACATGTTTCTGCAAGTTTGGTCAACCCCATGTAAGTTATGGGGCAGTAACATCACACTTTTCAAAACGTGTTTTTCAGCCCGAAATAAACGCGTTTTTTCAGGCAACTGAATCTACTTGTAACAGCAAGGCTCAGAAGAGCCCACACACTCAGCCCTTAACCGCAGTGTGCAGAAAGGGTCAAAACGTGTTTTTTAGCAGAAATAAACATGTTTCTGCAAGTTTGGTCAACCCCATGTAAGTTATGGGGCAGTAACATCACACTTTTCAAAACGTGTTTTTCAGCCCGAAATAAACGCGTTTTTTCAGACAACTGAATCTCCTTGTAACAGCAAGGCTCACAAGAGCCCACACACTCAGCCCTTAACCCCAGTGTACAGAAAGTGTCAAAACGTGTTTTTCAGCAGAAATAAACATGTTTCTGCAAGTTTGGTCAACCCCATGTAAGTTATGGGGCAGTAACATCACACTTTTCAAAACGTGTTTTTCAGCCCGAAATAAACGCGTTTTTTCAGGCAACTGAATCTACTTGAAACAGCAAGGCTCAGAAGTGCCCACACACTCAGCCCTTAACCCCAGTGTGCAGAAAGGGTCAAAACGTGTTTTTTAGCAGAAATAAACATGTTTCTGCAAGTTTGGTCAACCCCATGTAAGTTATGGGGTAGTAACATCACACTTTTCAAAACGTGTTTTTCAGCCCGAAATAAACGCGTTTTTTCAGACAACTGAATCTCCATGTCACAGCAAGGCTCAGAAGAGCCCACACACTCAGCCCTTAACCCCAGTGTACAGAAAGTGTCAAAACGTGTTTTTCAGCAGAAATAAACATGTTTCTGCAAGTTTGGTCAACCCCATGTAAGTTATGGGGCAGTAACATCACACTTTTCAAAACGTGTTTTTCAGCCCGAAATAAACGCGTTTTTTCAGACAACTGAATCTCCTTGTAACAGCAAGGCTCAGAAGAGCCCACACACTCAGCCCTTAACCCCAGTATACAGAAAGTGTCAAAACGTGTTTTTCAGCAGAAATAAACATGTTTCTGCAAGTTTGGTCAACCCCATGTAAGTTATGGGGCAGTAACATCACACTTTTCAAAACGTGTTTTTCAGCCCGAAATAAACGCGTTTTTTCAGACAACTGAATCTCCTTGTAACAGCAAGGCTCAGAAGAGCCCACACACTCAGCCCTTAACCCCAGTGTACAGAAAGTGTCAAAACGTGTTTTTCAGCAGAAATAAACATGTTTCTGCAAGTTTGGTCAACCCCATGTAAGTTATGGGGCAGTAACATCACACTTTTCAAAACGTGTTTTTCAGCCCGAAATAAACGCGTTTTTTCAGACAACTGAATCTCCTTGTAACAGCAAGGCTCAGAAGAGCCACACACTCAGCCCTTAACCCCAGTGTACAGAAAGTGTCAAAACGTGTTTTTCAGCAGAAATAAACATGTTTCTGCAAGTTTGGTCAACCCCATGTAAGTTATGGGGCAGTAACATGACACTTTTCAAAACGTGTTTTTCAGCCCGAAATAAACGCGTTTTTTCAGACAACTGAATCTACTTGTAACAGCAAGGCTCAGAAGTGCCCACACACTCAGCCCTTAACCCCAGTGTACAGAAAGTGTCAAAACGTGTTTTTCAGCAGAAATAAACATGTTTCTGCAAGTTTGGTCAACCCCATGTAAGTTATGGGGCAGTAACATCACACTTTTCAAAACGTGTTTTTCAGCCCGAAATAAACGCGTTTTTTCAGACAACTGAATCTCCTTGTAACAGCAAGGCTCAGAAGAGCCCACACACTCAGCCCTTAACCCCAGTGTACAGAAAGTGTCAAAACGTGTTTTTCAGCAGAAATAAACATGTTTCTGCAAGTTTGGTCAACCCCATGTAAGTTATGGGGCAGTAACATCACACTTTTCAAAACGTGTTTTTCAGCCCGAAATAAACGCGTTTTTTCAGACAACTGAATCTCCTTGTAACAGCAAGGCTCAGAAGAGCCCACACACTCAGCCCTTAACCCCAGTGTACAGAAAGTGTCAAAACGTGTTTTTCAGCAGAAATAAACATGTTTCTGCAAGTTTGGTCAACCCCATGTAAGTTATGGGGCAGTAACATCACACTTTTCAAAACGTGTTTTTCAGCCCGAAATAAACGCGTTTTTTCAGACAACTGAATCTCCTTGTAACAGCAAGGCTCAGAAGAGCCCACACACTCAGCCCTTAACCCCAGTGTACAGAAAGTGTCAAAACGTGTTTTTCAGCAGAAATAAACATGTTTCTGCAAGTTTGGTCAACCCCATGTAAGTTATGGGGCAGTAACATCACACTTTTCAAAACATGTTTTTCAGCCCGAAATAAACGCATTTTTTCAGACAACTGAATCTCCTTGTAACAGCAAGGCTCAGAAGAGCCCACACACTCAGCCTTTAACCCCAGTGTACAGAAAGTGTCAAAACGTGTTTTTCAGCAGAAATAAACATGTTTCTGCAAGTTTGGTCAACCCCATGTAAGTTACGGGGCAGTAACATCACACTTTTCAAAACGTGTTTTTCAGCCCGAAATAAACGCGTTTTTTCAGACAACTGAATCTCCTTGTAACAGCAAGGCTCAGAAGAGCCCACACACTCAGCCTTTAACCCCAGTGTACAGAAAGTGTCAAAACGTGTTTTTCAGCAGAAATAAACATGTTTCTGCAAGTTTGGTCAACCCCATGTAAGTTATGGGGCAGTAACATCACACTTTTCAAAACTTGTTTTTCAGCCCGAAATAAACGCGTTTTTTCAGACAACTGAATCTCCTTGTAACAGCAAGGCTCAGAAGAGCCCACACACTCAGCCCTTAACCCCAGTGTACAGAAAGTGTCAAAACGTGTTTTCTGCAGAAATAAACATGTTTCTGCAAGTTTGGTCAACCCCATGTAAGTTATGGGGCAGTAACATCACACTTTTCAAAACGTGTTTTTCAGCCCGAAATAAACGCGTTTTTTCAGACAACTGAATCTCCTTGTAACAGCAAGGCTCACAAGAGCCCACACACTCAGCCCTTAACCCCAGTGTACAGAAAGTGTCAAAACGTGTTTTTCAGCAGAAATAAACATGTTTCTGCAAGTTTGGTCAACCCCATGTAAGTTATGGGGCAGTAACATCACACTTTTCAAAACGTGTTTTTCAGCCCGAAATAAACGCGTTTTTTCAGGCAACTGAATCTACTTGTAACAGCAAGGCTCAGAAGAGCCCACACACTCAGCCCTTAACCGCAGTGTGCAGAAAGGGTCAAAACGTGTTTTTTAGCAGAAATAAACATGTTTCTGCAAGTTTGGTCAACCCCATGTAAGTTATGGGGCAGTAACATCACACTTTTCAAAACGTGTTTTTCAGCCCGAAATAAACGCGTTTTTTCAGACAACTGAATCTCCTTGTAACAGCAAGGCTCAGAAGAGCCCACACACTCAGCCCTTAACCCCAGTGTACAGAAAGTGTCAAAACGTGTTTTTCAGCAGAAATAAACATGTTTCTGCAAGTTTGGTCAACCCCATGTAAGTTATGGGGCAGTAACATCACACTTTTCAAAACGTGTTTTTCAGCCCGAAATAAACGCGTTTTTTCAGACAACTGAATCTCCTTGTAACAGCAAGGCTCAGAAGAGCCCACACACTCAGCCCTTAACCCCAGTGTACAGAAAGTGTCAAAACGTGTTTTTCAGCAGAAATAAACATGTTTCTGCAAGTTTGGTCAACCCCATGTAAGTTATGGGGCAGTAACATCACACTTTTCAAAACGTGTTTTTCAGCCCGAAATAAACGCGTTTTTTCAGACAACTGAATCTCCTTGTAACAGCAAGGCTCAGAAGAGCCCACACACTCAGCCCTTAACCCCAGTGTACAGAAAGTGTCAAAACGTGTTTTTCAGCAGAAATAAACATGTTTCTGCAAGTTTGGTCAACCCCATGTAAGTTATGGGGCAGTAACATCACACTTTTCAAAACATGTTTTTCAGCCCGAAATAAACGCATTTTTTCAGACAACTGAATCTCCTTGTAACAGCAAGGCTCAGAAGAGCCCACACACTCAGCCTTTAACCCCAGTGTACAGAAAGTGTCAAAACGTGTTTTTCAGCAGAAATAAACATGTTTCTGCAAGTTTGGTCAACCCCATGTAAGTTACGGGGCAGTAACATCACACTTTTCAAAACGTGTTTTTCAGCCCGAAATAAACGCGTTTTTTCAGACAACTGAATCTCCTTGTAACAGCAAGGCTCAGAAGAGCCCACACACTCAGCCCTTTAACCCCAGTGTACAGAAAGTGTCAAAACGTGTTTTTCAGCAGAAATAAACATGTTTCTGCAAGTTTGGTCAACCCCATGTAAGTTATGGGGCAGTAACATCACACTTTTCAAAACTTGTTTTTCAGCCCGAAATAAACGCGTTTTTTCAGACAACTGAATCTCCTTGTAACAGCAAGGCTCAGAAGAGCCCACACACTCAGCCCTTAACCCCAGTGTACAGAAAGTGTCAAAACGTGTTTTCTGCAGAAATAAACATGTTTCTGCAAGTTTGGTCAACCCCATGTAAGTTATGGGGCAGTAACATCACACTTTTCAAAACGTGTTTTTCAGCCCGAAATAAACGCGTTTTTTCAGACAACTGAATCTCCTTGTAACAGCAAGGCTCACAAGAGCCCACACACTCAGCCCTTAACCCCAGTGTACAGAAAGTGTCAAAACGTGTTTTTCAGCAGAAATAAACATGTTTCTGCAAGTTTGGTCAACCCCATGTAAGTTATGGGGCAGTAACATCACACTTTTCAAAACGTGTTTTTCAGCCCGAAATAAACGCGTTTTTTCAGGCAACTGAATCTACTTGTAACAGCAAGGCTCAGAAGAGCCCACACACTCAGCCCTTAACCGCAGTGTGCAGAAAGGGTCAAAACGTGTTTTTTAGCAGAAATAAACATGTTTCTGCAAGTTTGGTCAACCCCATGTAAGTTATGGGGCAGTAACATCACACTTTTCAAAACGTGTTTTTCAGCCCGAAATAAACGCGTTTTTTCAGACAACTGAATCTCCTTGTAACAGCAAGGCTCACAAGAGCCCACACACTCAGCCCTTAACCCCAGTGTACAGAAAGTGTCAAAACGTGTTTTTCAGCAGAAATAAACATGTTTCTGCAAGTTTGGTCAACCCCATGTAAGTTATGGGGCAGTAACATCACACTTTTCAAAACGTGTTTTTCAGCCCGAAATAAACGCGTTTTTTCAGGCAACTGAATCTACTTGAAACAGCAAGGCTCAGAAGTGCCCACACACTCAGCCCTTAACCCCAGTGTGCAGAAAGGGTCAAAACGTGTTTTTAGCAGAAATAAACATGTTTCTGCAAGTTTGGTCAACCCCATGTAAGTTATGGGGTAGTAACATCACACTTTTCAAAACGTGTTTTTCAGCCCGAAATAAACGCGTTTTTCAGACAACTGAATCTCCATGTCACAGCAAGGCTCAGAAGAGCCCACACACTCAGCCCTTAACCCCAGTGTACAGAAAGTGTCAAAACGTGTTTTTCAGCAGAAATAAACATGTTTCTGCAAGTTTGGTCAACCCCATGTAAGTTATGGGGCAGTAACATCACACTTTTCAAAACGTGTTTTTCAGCCCGAAATAAACGCGTTTTTTCAGACAACTGAATCTCCTTGTAACAGCAAGGCTCAGAAGAGCCCACACACTCAGCCCTTAACCCCAGTGTACAGAAAGTGTCAAAACGTGTTTTTCAGCAGAAATAAACATGTTTCTGCAAGTTTGGTCAACCCCATGTAAGTTATGGGGCAGTAACATCACACTTTTCAAAACGTGTTTTTCAGCCCGAAATAAACGCGTTTTTTCAGACAACTGAATCTCCTTGTAACAGCAAGGCTCAGAAGAGCCCACACACTCAGCCCTTAACCCCAGTGTACAGAAAGTGTCAAAACGTGTTTTTCAGCAGAAATAAACATGTTTCTGCAAGTTTGGTCAACCCCATGTAAGTTATGGGGCCAGAAACATCACACTTTTCAAAACTTGTTTTTCAGCCCGAAATAAACGCGTTTTTTCAGACAACTGAATCTCCTTGTAACAGCAAGGCTCAGAAGAGCCCACACACTCAGCCCTTAACCCCAGTGTACAGAAAGTGTCAAAACGTGTTTTTCAGCAGAAATAAACATGTTTCTGCAAGTTTGGTCAACCCCATGTAAGTTATGGGGCAGTAACATCACACTTTTCAAAACGTGTTTTTCAGCCCGAAATAAACGCGTTTTTTCAGACAACTGAATCTCCTTGTAACAGCAAGGCTCACAAGAGCCCACACACTCAGCCCTTAACCCCAGTGTACAGAAAGTGTCAAAACGTGTTTTTCAGCAGAAATAAACATGTTTCTGCAAGTTTGGTCAACCCCATGTAAGTTATGGGGCAGTAACATCACACTTTTCAAAACGTGTTTTTCAGCCCGAAATAAACGCGTTTTTTCAGGCAACTGAATCTACTTGTAACAGCAAGGCTCACAAGAGCCCACACACTCAGCCCTTAACCCCAGTGTACAGAAAGTGTCAAAACGTGTTTTTCAGCAGAAATAAACATGTTTCTGCAAGTTTGGTCAACCCCATGTAAGTTATGGGGCAGTAACATCACACTTTTCAAAACGTGTTTTTCAGCCCGAAATAAACGCGTTTTTTCAGGCAACTGAATCTACTTGTAACAGCAAGGCTCAGAAGAGCCCACACACTCAGCCCTTAACCGCAGTGTGCAGAAAGGGTCAAAACGTGTTTTTAGCAGAAATAAACATGTTTCTGCAAGTTTGGTCAACCCCATGTAAGTTATGGGGCAGTAACATCACACTTTTCAAAACGTGTTTTTCAGCCCGAAATAAACGCGTTTTTTCAGACAACTGAATCTCCTTGTAACAGCAAGGCTCAGAAGAGCCCACACACTCAGCCCTTAACCCCAGTGTACAGAAAGTGTCAAAACGTGTTTTTCAGCAGAAATAAACATGTTTCTGCAAGTTTGGTCAACCCATGTAAGTTATGGGGCAGTAACATCACACTTTTCAAAACGTGTTTTTCAGCCCGAAATAAACGCGTTTTTTCAGACAACTGAATCTCCTTGTAACAGCAAGGCTCAGAAGAGCCCACACACTCAGCCCTTAACCCCAGTGTACAGAAAGTGTCAAAACGTGTTTTTCAGCAGAAATAAACATGTTTCTGCAAGTTTGGTCAACCCCATGTAAGTTATGGGGCAGTAACATCACACTTTTCAAAACGTGTTTTTCAGCCCGAAATAAACGCGTTTTTTCAGACAACTGAATCTCCTTGTAACAGCAAGGCTCAGAAGAGCCCACACACTCAGCCCTTAACCCCAGTGTACAGAAAGTGTCAAAACGTGTTTTTCAGCAGAAATAAACATGTTTCTGCAAGTTTGGTCAACCCCATGTAAGTTATGGGGCAGTAACATCACACTTTTCAAAACATGTTTTTCAGCCCGAAATAAACGCATTTTTTCAGACAACTGAATCTCCTTGTAACAGCAAGGCTCAGAAGAGCCCACACACTCAGCCTTTAACCCCAGTGTACAGAAAGTGTCAAAACGTGTTTTTCAGCAGAAATAAACATGTTTCTGCAAGTTTGGTCAACCCCATGTAAGTTACGGGGCAGTAACATCACACTTTTCAAAACGTGTTTTTCAGCCCGAAATAAACGCGTTTTTTCAGACAACTGAATCTCCTTGTAACAGCAAGGCTCAGAAGAGCCCACACACTCAGCCTTTAACCCCCAGTGTACAGAAAGTGTCAAAACGTGTTTTTCAGCAGAAATAAACATGTTTCTGCAAGTTTGGTCAACCCCATGTAAGTTATGGGGCAGTAACATCACACTTTTCAAAACTTGTTTTTCAGCCCGAAATAAACGCGTTTTTTCAGACACTGAATTCTCCTTGTAACAGCAAGGCTCAGAAGAGCCCACACACTCAGCCCTTAACCCCAGTGTACAGAAAGTGTCAAAACGTGTTTTCTGCAGAAATAAACATGTTTCTGCAAGTTTGGTCAACCCCATGTAAGTTATGGGGCAGTAACATCACACTTTTCAAAACGTGTTTTTCAGCCCGAAATAAACACGTTTTTTTCAGACAACTGAATCTCCTTGTAACAGCAAGGCTCACAAGAGCCCACACACTCAGCCCTTAACCCCAGTGTACAGAAAGTGTCAAAACGTGTTTTTCAGCAGAAATAAACATGTTTCTGCAAGTTTGGTCAACCCCATGTAAGTTATGGGGCAGTAACATCACACTTTTCAAAACGTGTTTTTCAGCCCGAAATAAACGCGTTTTTTCAGGCAACTGAATCTACTTGTAACAGCAAGGCTCAGAAGAGCCCACACACTCAGCCCTTAACCGCAGTGTGCAGAAAGGGTCAAAACGTGTTTTTTAGCAGAAATAAACATGTTTCTGCAAGTTTGGTCAACCCCATGTAAGTTATGGGGCAGTAACATCACACTTTTCAAAACGTGTTTTTCAGCCCGAAATAAACGCGTTTTTTCAGACAACTGAATCTCCTTGTAACAGCAAGGCTCACAAGAGCCCACACACTCAGCCCTTAACCCCAGTGTACAGAAAGTGTCAAAACGTGTTTTTCAGCAGAAATAAACATGTTTCTGCAAGTTTGGTCAACCCCATGTAAGTTATGGGGCAGTAACATCACAGTTTTCAAAACGTGTTTTTCAGCCCGAAATAAACGCGTTTTTTCAGGCAACTGAATCTACTTGAAACAGCAAGGCTCAGAAGTGCCCACACACTCAGCCCTTAAACCCCAGTGTGCAGAAAGGGTCAAAACGTGTTTTTTAGCAGAAATAAACATGTTTCTGCAAGTTTGGTCAACCCCATGTAAGTTATGGGGTAGTAACATCACACTTTTCAAAACGTGTTTTTCAGCCCGAAATAAACGCGTTTTTTCAGACAACTGAATCTCCATGTCACAGCAAGGCTCAGAAGAGCCCACACACTCAGCCCTTAACCCCAGTGTTCAGAAAGTGTCAAAACGTGTTTTTTCAGCAGAAATAAACATGTTTCTGCAAGTTTGGTCAACCCCATGTAAGTTATGGGGCAGTAACATCACACTTTTCAAAACGTGTTTTTCAGCCCGAAATAAACGCGTTTTTTCAGACAACTGAATCTCCTTGTAACAGCAAGGCTCAGAAGAGCCCACACACTCAGCCCTTAACCCCAGTGTACAGAAAGTGTCAAAACGTGTTTTTCAGCAGAAATAAACATGTTTCTGCAAGTTTGGTCAACCCCATGTAAGTTATGGGGCAGTAACATCACACTTTCAAAACGTGTTTTTCAGCCCGAAATAAACGCGTTTTTTCAGACAACTGAATCTCCTTGTAACAGCAAGGCTCAGAAGAGCCCACACACTCAGCCCTTAACCCCAGTGTACAGAAAGTGTCAAAACGTGTTTTTCAGCAGAAATAAACATGTTTCTGCAAGTTTGGTCAACCCCATGTAAGTTATGGGCCAGAAACATCACACTTTTCAAAACTTGTTTTTCAGCCCGAAATAAACGCGTTTTTTCAGACAACTGAATCTCCTTGTAACAGCAAGGCTCAGAAGAGCCCACACACTCAGCCCTTAACCCCAGTGTACAGAAAGTGTCAAAACGTGTTTTTCAGCAGAAATAAACATGTTTCTGCAAGTTTGGTCAACCCCATGTAAGTTATGGGGCAGTAACATCACACTTTTCAAAACGTGTTTTTCAGCCCGAAATAAACGCGTTTTTTCAGACAACTGAATCTCCTTGTAACAGCAAGGCTCACAAGAGCCCACACACTCAGCCCTTAACCCCAGTGTACAGAAAGTGTCAAAACGTGTTTTTCAGCAGAAATAAACATGTTTCTGCAAGTTTGGTCAACCCCATGTAAGTTATGGGGCAGTAACATCACACTTTTCAAAACGTGTTTTTCAGCCCGAAATAAACGCGTTTTTTCAGGCAACTGAATCTACTTGAAACAGCAAGGCTCAGAAGTGCCCACACACTCAGCCCTTAACCCCAGTGTGCAGAAAGGGTCAAAACGTGTTTTTTAGCAGAAATAAACATGTTTCTGCAAGTTTGGTCAACCCCATGTAAGTTATGGGGTAGTAACATCACACTTTTCAAAACGTGTTTTTCAGCCCGAAATAAACGCGTTTTTTCAGACAACTGAATCTCCTTGTAACAGCAAGGCTCACAAGAGCCCACACACTCAGCCCTTAACCCCAGTGTACAGAAAGTGTCAAAACGTGTTTTTCAGCAGAAATAAACATGTTTCTGCAAGTTTGGTCAACCCCATGTAAGTTATGGGGCAGTAACATCACACTTTTCAAAACGTGTTTTTCAGCCCGAAATAAACGCGTTTTTTCAGACAACTGAATCTCCTTGTAACAGCAAGGCTCACAAGAGCCCACACACTCAGCCCTTAACCCCAGTGTACAGAAAGTGTCAAAACGTGTTTTTCAGCAGAAATAAACATGTTTCTGCAAGTTTGGTCAACCCCATGTAAGTTATGGGGCAGTAACATCACACTTTTCAAAACGTGTTTTTCAGCCCGAAATAAACGCGTTTTTTCAGGCAACTGAATCTACTTGTAACAGCAAGGCTCAGAAGAGCCCACACACTCAGCCCTTAACCGCAGTGTGCAGAAAGGGTCAAAACGTGTTTTTTAGCAGAAATAAACATGTTTCTGCAAGTTTGGTCAACCCCATGTAAGTTATGGGGCAGTAACATCACACTTTTCAAAACGTGTTTTTCAGCCCGAAATAAACGCGTTTTTTCAGACAACTGAATCTCCTTGTAACAGCAAGGCTCAGAAGAGCCCACACACTCAGCCCTTAACCCCAGTGTACAGAAAGTGTCAAAACGTGTTTTTCAGCAGAAATAAACATGTTTCTGCAAGTTTGGTCAACCCCATGTAAGTTATGGGGCAGTAACATCACACTTTTCAAAACGTGTTTTTCAGCCCGAAATAAACGCGTTTTTTCAGACAACTGAATCTCCTTGTAACAGCAAGGCTCAGAAGAGCCCACACACTCAGCCCTTAACCCCAGTGTACAGAAAGTGTCAAAACGTGTTTTTCAGCAGAAATAAACATGTTTCTGCAAGTTTGGTCAACCCCATGTAAGTTATGGGGGCAGTAACATCACACTTTTCAAAACGTGTTTTTCAGCCCGAAATAAACGCGTTTTTTCAGACAACTGAATCTCCTTGTAACAGCAAGGCTCAGAAGAGCCCACACACTCAGCCCTTAACCCCAGTGTACAGAAAGTGTCAAAACGTGTTTTTCAGCAGAAATAAACATGTTTCTGCAAGTTTGGTCAACCCCATGTAAGTTATGGGGCAGTAACATCACACTTTTCAAAACATGTTTTTCAGCCCGAAATAAACGCATTTTTTCAGACAACTGAATCTCCTTGTAACAGCAAGGCTCAGAAGAGCCCACACACTCAGCCTTTAACCCCAGTGTACAGAAAGTGTCAAAACGTGTTTTTCAGCAGAAATAAACATGTTTCTGCAAGTTTGGTCAACCCCATGTAAGTTACGGGGCAGTAACATCACACTTTTCAAAACGTGTTTTTCAGCCCGAAATAAACGCGTTTTTTCAGACAACTGAATCTCCTTGTAACAGCAAGGCTCAGAAGAGCCACACACTCAGCCTTTAACCCCAGTGTACAGAAAGTGTCAAAACGTGTTTTTCAGCAGAAATAAACATGTTTCTGCAAGTTTGGTCAACCCCATGTAAGTTATGGGGCAGTAACATCACACTTTTCAAAACTTGTTTTTCAGCCCGAAATAAACGCGTTTTTTCAGACAACTGAATCTCTTGTAACAGCAAGGCTCAGAAGAGCCCACACACTCAGCCCTTAACCCCAGTGTACAGAAAGTGTCAAAACGTGTTTTCTGCAGAAATAAACATGTTTCTGCAAGTTTGGTCAACCCCATGTAAGTTATGGGGCAGTAACATCACACTTTTCAAAACGTGTTTTTCAGCCCGAAATAAACGCGTTTTTTCAGACAACTGAATCTCCTTGTAACAGCAAGGCTCACAAGAGCCCATACACTCAGCCCTTAACCCCAGTGTACAGAAAGTGTCAAAACGTGTTTTTCAGCAGAAATAAACATGTTTCTGCAAGTTTGGTCAACCCCATGTAAGTTATGGGGCAGTAACATCACACTTTTCAAAACGTGTTTTTCAGCCCGAAATAAACGCGTTTTTTCAGACAACTGAATCTCCTTGTAACAGCAAGGCTCACAAGAGCCCACACACTCAGCCCTTAACCCCAGTGTACAGAAAGTGTCAAAACGTGTTTTTCAGCAGAAATAAACATGTTTCTGCAAGTTTGGTCAACCCCATGTAAGTTATGGGGCAGTAACATCACACTTTTCAAAACGTGTTTTTCAGCCCGAAATAAACGCGTTTTTTCAGGCAACTGAATCTACTTGAAACAGCAAGGCTCAGAAGTGCCCACACACTCAGCCCTTAACCCCAGTGTGCAGAAAGGGTCAAAACGTGTTTTTTAGCAGAAATAAACATGTTTCTGCAAGTTTGGTCAACCCCATGTAAGTTATGGGGTAGTAACATCACACTTTTCAAAACGTGTTTTTCAGCCCGAAATAAACGCGTTTTTTCAGACAACTGAATCTCCATGTCACAGCAAGGCTCAGAAGAGCCCACACACTCAGCCCTTAACCCCAGTGTACAGAAAGTGTCAAAACGTGTTTTTCAGCAGAAATAAACATGTTTCTGCAAGTTTGGTCAACCCCATGTAAGTTATGGGGCAGTAACATCACACTTTTCAAAACGTGTTTTTCAGCCCGAAATAAACGCGTTTTTTCAGACAACTGAATCTCCTTGTAACAGCAAGGCTCAGAAGAGCCCACACACTCAGCCCTTAACCCCAGTGTACAGAAAGTGTCAAAACGTGTTTTTCAGCAGAAATAAACATGTTTCTGCTGTTTCTGCAAGTTTGGTCAACCCCATGTAAGTTATGGGGCAGTAACATCACACTTTTCAAAACGTGTTTTTCAGCCCGAAATAAACGCGTTTTTTCAGACAACTGAATCTCCTTGTAACAGCAAGGCTCAGAAGAGCCCACACACTCAGCCCTTAACCCCAGTATACAGAAAGTGTCAAAACGTGTTTTTCAGCAGAAATAAACATGTTTCTGCAAGTTTGGTCAACCCCATGTAAGTTATGGGCAGTAACATCACACTTTTCAAAACGTGTTTTTCAGCCCGAAATAACGCGTTTTTCAGACAACTGAATCTCCTTGTAACAGCAAGCTCAGAGAGCCCACACACTCAGCCCTTAACCCCAGTGTACAGAAAGTGTCAAAACGTGTTTTTCAGCAGAAATAAACATGTTTTCTGCAAGTTTGGTCAACCCATGTAAGTTATGGGGCAGTAACATCACACTTTTCAAAACGTGTTTTTCAGCCCGAAATAAACGCGTTTTTTCAGACAACTGAATCTCCTTGTAACAGCAAGGCTCAGAAGAGCCACACACTCAGCCCTTAACCCCAGTGTACAGAAAGTGTCAAACGTGTTTTTCAGCAGAAATAAACATGTTTCTGCAAGTTTGGTCAACCCCATGTAAGTTATGGGGCAGTAACATGACACTTTTCAAAACGTGTTTTTCAGCCCGAAAATAAACGCTTTTTTTCAGGCAACTGAATCTACTTGTAACAGCAAGGCTCAGAAGTGCCCACACACTCAGCCCTTAAACCCCAGTGTACAGAAAGTGTCAAAACGTGTTTTTCAGCAGAAATAAACATGTTTCTGCAAGTTTGGTCAACCCCATGTAAGTTATGGGGCAGTAACATCACACTTTTCAAAACGTGTTTTTCAGCCCGAAATAAACCGTTTTTTCAGACAACTGAATCTCCTTGTAACAGCAAGGCTCAGAAGAGCCCACACACTCAGCCCTTAACCCCAGTGTACAGAAAGTGTCAAAACGTGTTTTTCAGCAGAAATAAACATGTTTCTGCAAGTTTGGTCAACCCCATGTAAGTTATGGGGCAGTAACATCACACTTTTCAAAACGTGTTTTTCAGCCCGAAATAAACGCGTTTTTTCAGACAACTGAATCTCCTTGTAACAGCAAGGCTCAGAAGAGCCCACACACTCAGCCCTTAACCCAGTGTACAGAAAGTGTCAAAACGTGTTTTTCAGCAGAAATAAACATGTTTCTGCAAGTTTGGTCAACCCCATGTAAGTTATGGGGCAGTAACATCACACTTTTCAAAACGTGTTTTTCAGCCCGAAATAAACGCGTTTTTTCAGGCAACTGAATCTACTTGTAACAGCAAGGCTCAGAAGAGCCCACACACTCAGCCCTTAACCGCAGTGTGCAGAAAGGGTCAAAACGTGTTTTTTAGCAGAAATAAACATGTTTCTGCAAGTTTGGTCAACCCCATGTAAGTTATGGGGCAGTAACATCACACTTTTCAAAACGTGTTTTCAGCCGAAATAAACGCGTTTTTTCAGACAACTGAATCTCCTTGTAACAGCAAGGCTCACAAGAGCCCACACACTCAGCCCTTAACCCCAGTGTACAGAAAGTGTCAAAACGTGTTTTTCAGCAGAAATAAACATGTTTCTGCAAGTTTGGTCAACCCCATGTAAGTTATGGGGCAGTAACATCACACTTTTCAAAACGTGTTTTCAGCCCGAAATAAACGCGTTTTTTCAGGCAACTGAATCTACTTGAAACAGCAAGGCTCAGAAGTGCCCACACACTCAGCCCTTAACCCCAGTGTGCAGAAAGGGTCAAAACGTGTTTTTTAGCAGAAATAAACATGTTTCTGCAAGTTTGGTCAACCCCATGTAAGTTATGGGGCAGTAACATCACACTTTTCAAAACGTGTTTTTCAGCCCGAAATAAACGCGTTTTTTCAGACAACTGAATCTCCTTGTAACAGCAAGGCTCAGAAGAGCCCACACACTCAGCCCTTAACCCCAGTGTACAGAAAGTGTCAAAACGTGTTTTTCAGCAGAAATAAACATGTTTCTGCAAGTTTGGTCAACCCCATGTAAGTTATGGGGCAGTAACATCACACTTTTCAAAACTTGTTTTTCAGCCCGAAATAAACGCGTTTTTTCAGACAACTGAATCTCCTTGTAACAGCAAGGCTCAGAAGAGCCCACACACTCAGCCCTTAACCCCAGTGTACAGAAAGTGTCAAACGTGTTTTCTGCAGAAATAAACATGTTTCTGCAAGTTTGGTCAACCCCATGTAAGTTATGGGGCAGTAACATCACACTTTTCAAAACGTGTTTTTCAGCCCGAAATAAACGCGTTTTTTCAGACAACTGAATCTCCTTGTAACAGCAAGGCTCACAAGAGCCCACACACTCAGCCCTTAACCCCAGTGTACAGAAAGTGTCAAAACGTGTTTTTCAGCAGAAATAAACATGTTTCTGCAAGTTTGGTCAACCCCATGTAAGTTATGGGGCAGTAACATCACACTTTTCAAAACGTGTTTTTCAGCCCGAAATAAACGCGTTTTTTCAGACAACTGAATCTCCTTGTAACAGCAAGGCTCACAAGAGCCCACACACTCAGCCCTTAACCCCAGTGTACAGAAAGTGTCAAAACGTGTTTTTCAGCAGAAATAAACATGTTTCTGCAAGTTTGGTCAACCCCATGTAAGTTATGGGGCAGTAACATCACACTTTTCAAAACGTGTTTTTCAGCCCGAAATAAACGCGTTTTTTCAGGCAACTGAATCTACTTGAAACAGCAAGGCTCAGAAGTGCCCACACACTCAGCCCTTAACCCCAGTGTGCAGAAAGGGTCAAAACGTGTTTTTTAGCAGAAATAAACATGTTTCTGCAAGTTTGGTCAACCCCATGTAAGTTATGGGGTAGTAACATCACACTTTTCAAAACGTGTTTTTCAGCCCGAAATAAACGCGTTTTTTCAGACAACTGAATCTCCATGTCACAGCAAGGCTCAGAAGAGCCCACACACTCAGCCCTTAACCCCAGTGTACAGAAAGTGTCAAAACGTGTTTTTCAGCAGAAATAAACATGTTTCTGCAAGTTTTGGTCAACCCCATGTAAGTTATGGGGCAGTAACATCACACTTTTCAAAACGTGTTTTTCAGCCCGAAATAAACGCGTTTTTTCAGACAACTGAATCTCCTTGTAACAGCAAGGCTCAGAAGAGCCCACACACTCAGCCCTTAACCCCAGTGTACAGAAAGTGTCAAAACGTGTTTTTCAGCAGAAATAAACATGTTTCTGCAAGTTTGGTCAACCCCATGTAAGTTATGGGGCAGTAACATCACACTTTTCAAAACGTGTTTTTCAGCCCGAAATAAACGCGTTTTTCAGACAACTGAATCTCCTTGTAACAGCAAGGCTCAGAAGAGCCCACACACTCAGCCCTTAACCCCAGTATACAGAAAGTGTCAAAACGTGTTTTTCAGCAGAAATAAACATGTTTCTGCAAGTTTGGTCAACCCCATGTAAGTTATGGGGCAGTAACATCACACTTTTCAAAACGTGTTTTTCAGCCCCGAAATAAACGCGTTTTTTCAGACAACTGAATCTCCTTGTAACAGCAAGGCTCAGAAGAGCCCACACACTCAGCCCTTAACCCCAGTGTACAGAAAGTGTCAAAACGTGTTTTTCAGCAGAAATAAACATGTTTCTGCAAGTTTGGTCAACCCCATGTAAGTTATGGGGCAGTAACATCACACTTTTCAAAACGTGTTTTTCAGCCCGAAATAAACGCGTTTTTTCAGACAACTGAATCTCCTTGTAACAGCAAGGCTCAGAAGAGCCCACACACTCAGCCCTTAACCCCAGTGTACAGAAAGTGTCAAAACGTGTTTTTCAGCAGAAATAAACATGTTTCTGCAAGTTTGGTCAACCCCATGTAAGTTATGGGGCAGTAACATGACACTTTTCAAAACGTGTTTTTCAGCCCGAAATAAACGCGTTTTTTCAGGCAACTGAATCTACTTGTAACAGCAAGGCTCAGAAGTGCCCACACACTCAGCCCTTAACCCCAGTGTACAGAAAGTGTCAAAACGTGTTTTTCAGCAGAAATAAACATGTTTCTGCAAGTTTGGTCAACCCCATGTAAGTTATGGGGCAGTAACATCACACTTTTCAAAACGTGTTTTTCAGCCCGAAATAAACGCGTTTTTTCAGACAACTGAATCTCCTTGTAACAGCAAGGCTCAGAAGAGCCCACACACTCAGCCCTTAACCCCAGTGTACAGAAAGTGTCAAAACGTGTTTTTCAGCAGAAATAAACATGTTTCTGCAAGTTTGGTCAACCCCATGTAAGTTATGGGGCAGTAACATCACACTTTTCAAAACGTGTTTTTCAGCCCGAAATAAACGCGTTTTTTCAGACAACTGAATCTCCTTGTAACAGCAAGGCTCAGAAGAGCCCACACACTCAGCCCTTAACCCCAGTGTACAGAAAGTGTCAAAACGTGTTTTTCAGCAGAAATAAACATGTTTCTGCAAGTTTGGTCAACCCCATGTAAGTTATGGGGCAGTAACATCACACTTTTCAAAACGTGTTTTTCAGCCCGAAATAAACGCGTTTTTTCAGGCAACTGAATCTACTTGTAACAGCAAGGCTCAGAAGAGCCCACACACTCAGCCCTTAACCGCAGTGTGCAGAAAGGGTCAAAACGTGTTTTTTAGCAGAAATAAACATGTTTCTGCAAGTTTGGTCAACCCCATGTAAGTTATGGGGCAGTAACATCACACTTTTCAAAACGTGTTTTTCAGCCCGAAATAAACGCGTTTTTTCAGACAACTGAATCTCCTTGTAACAGCAAGGCTCACAAGAGCCCACACACTCAGCCCTTAACCCCAGTGTACAGAAAGTGTCAAAACGTGTTTTTCAGCAGAAATAAACATGTTTCTGCAAGTTTGGTCAACCCCATGTAAGTTATGGGGCAGTAACATCACACTTTTCAAAACGTGTTTTTCAGCCCGAAATAAACGCGTTTTTTCAGGCAACTGAATCTACTTGAAACAGCAAGGCTCAGAAGTGCCCACACACTCAGCCCTTAACCCCAGTGTGCAGAAAGGGTCAAAACGTGTTTTTTAGCAGAAATAAACATGTTTCTGCAAGTTTGGTCAACCCCATGTAAGTTATGGGGTAGTAACATCACACTTTTCAAAACGTGTTTTTCAGCCCGAAATAAACGCGTTTTTCAGACAACTGAATCTCCATGTCACAGCAAGGCTCAGAAGAGCCCACACACTCAGCCCTTAACCCCAGTGTACAGAAAGTGTCAAAACGTGTTTTTCAGCAGAAATAAACATGTTTCTGCAAGTTTGGTCAACCCCATGATAGTTATGGGGCAGTAACATCACACTTTTCAAAACGTGTTTTTAAGCCCGAAATAAACGCGTTTTTTCAGCCAACTGAATCTCCTTGTAACAGCAAGGCTCAGAAGAGCCCACACACTCAGCCCTTAACCCCAGTGTACAGAAAGTGTCAAAACGTGTTTTTCAGCAGAAATAAACATGTTTCTGCAAGTTTGGTCAACCCCATGTAAGTTATGGGGCAGTAACATGACACTTTTCAAAACGTGTTTTTCAGCCCGAAATAAACGCGTTTTTTCAGACAACTGAATCTCCTTGTAACAGCAAGGCTCAGAAGAGCCCACACACTCAGCCCTTAACCCCAGTATACAGAAAGTGTCAAAACGTGTTTTTCAGCAGAAATAAACATGTTTCTGCAAGTTTGGTCAACCCCATGTAAGTTATGGGGCAGTAACATCACACTTTTCAAAACGTGTTTTTCAGCCCGAAATAAACGCGTTTTTTCAGACAACTGAATCTCCTTGTAACAGCAAGGCTCAGAAGAGCCCACACACTCAGCCCTTAACCCCAGTGTACAGAAAGTGTCAAAACGTGTTTTTCAGCAGAAATAAACATGTTTCTGCAAGTTTGGTCAACCCCATGTAAGTTATGGGGCAGTAACATCACACTTTTCAAAACGTGTTTTCAGCCCGAAATAAACGCGTTTTTTCAGACAACTGAATCTCCTTGTAACAGCAAGGCTCAGAAGAGCCCACACACTCAGCCCTTAACCCCAGTGTACAGAAAGTGTCAAAACGTGTTTTTCAGCAGAAATAAACATGTTTCTGCAAGTTTGGTCAACCCCATGTAAGTTATGGGGCAGTAACATCACACTTTTCAAAACGTGTTTTTCAGCCCGAAATAAACGCGTTTTTTCAGACAACTGAATCTCCTTGTAACAGCAAGGCTCAGAAGAGCCCACACACTCAGCCCTTAACCCCAGTGTACAGAAAGTGTCAAAACGTGTTTTTCAGCAGAAATAAACATGTTTCTGCAAGTTTGGTCAACCCCATGTAAGTTATGGGGCAGTAACATCACACTTTTCAAAACATGTTTTTCAGCCCGAAATAAACGCATTTTTTCAGACAACTGAATCTCCTTGTAACAGCAAGGCTCAGAAGAGCCCACACACTCAGCCTTTAACCCCAGTGTACAGAAAGTGTCAAAACGTGTTTTTCAGCAGAAATAAACATGTTTCTGCAAGTTTGGTCAACCCCATGTAAGTTACGGGGCAGTAACATCACACTTTTCAAAACGTGTTTTTCAGCCCGAAATAAACGCGTTTTTTCAGACAACTGAATCTCCTTGTAACAGCAAGGCTCAGAAGAGCCCACACACTCAGCCTTTAACCCCAGTGTACAGAAAGTGTCAAAACGTGTTTTTCAGCAGAAATAAACATGTTTCTGCAAGTTTGGTCAACCCCATGTAAGTTATGGGGCAGTAACATCACACTTTTCAAAACTTGTTTTTCAGCCCGAAATAAACGCGTTTTTTCAGACAACTGAATCTCCTTGTAACAGCAAGGCTCAGAAGAGCCCACACACTCAGCCCTTAACCCCAGTGTACAGAAAGTGTCAAAACGTGTTTTCTGCAGAAATAAACATGTTTCTGCAAGTTTGGTCAACCCCATGTAAGTTATGGGGCAGTAACATCACACTTTTCAAAACGTGTTTTTCAGCCCGAAATAAACGCGTTTTTTCAGACAACTGAATCTCCTTGTAACAGCAAGGCTCACAAGAGCCCACACACTCAGCCCTTAACCCCAGTGTACAGAAAGTGTCAAAACGTGTTTTTCAGCAGAAATAAACATGTTTCTGCAAGTGGTCAACCCCATGTAAGTTATGGGGCAGTAACATCACACTTTTCAAAACGTGTTTTTCAGCCCGAAATAAACGCGTTTTTTCAGGCAACTGAATCTACTTGTAACAGCAAGGCTCAGAAGAGCCCACACACTCAGCCCTTAACCGCAGTGTGCAGAAAGGGTCAAAACGTGTTTTTTAGCAGAAATAAACATGTTTCTGCAAGTTTGGTCAACCCCATGTAAGTTATGGGGCAGTAACATCACACTTTTCAAAACGTGTTTTTCAGCCCGAAATAAACGCGTTTTTTCAGACAACTGAATCTCCTTGTAACAGCAAGGCTCAGAAGAGCCCACACACTCAGCCCTTAACCCCAGTGTACAGAAAGTGTCAAAACGTGTTTTTCAGCAGAAATAAACATGTTTCTGCAAGTTTGGTCAACCCCATGTAAGTTATGGGGCAGTAACATCACACTTTTCAAAACGTGTTTTTCAGCCCGAAATAAACGCGTTTTTTCAGACAACTGAATCTCCTTGTAACAGCAAGGCTCACAAGAGCCCACACACTCAGCCCTTAACCCCAGTGTACAGAAAGTGTCAAAACGTGTTTTTCAGCAGAAATAAACATGTTTCTGCAAGTTTGGTCAACCCCATGTAAGTTATGGGGCAGTAACATCACACTTTTCAAAACGTGTTTTTCAGCCCGAAATAAACGCGTTTTTTCAGGCAACTGAATCTACTTGTAACAGCAAGGCTCAGAAGAGCCCACACACTCAGCCCTTAACCGCAGTGTGCAGAAAGGGTCAAAACGTGTTTTTTAGCAGAAATAAACATGTTTCTGCAAGTTTGGTCAACCCCATGTAAGTTATGGGGCAGTAACATCACACTTTTCAAAACGTGTTTTTCAGCCCGAAATAAACGCGTTTTTTCAGACAACTGAATCTCCTTGTAACAGCAAGGCTCAGAAGAGCCCACACACTCAGCCCTTAACCCCAGTGTACAGAAAGTGTCAAAACGTGTTTTTCAGCAGAAATAAACATGTTTCTGCAAGTTTGGTCAACCCCATGTAAGTTATGGGGCAGTAACATCACACTTTTCAAAACGTGTTTTTCAGCCCGAAATAAACGCGTTTTTTCAGACAACTGAATCTCCTTGTAACAGCAAGGCTCAGAAGAGCCCACACACTCAGCCCTTAACCCCAGTGTACAGAAAGTGTCAAAACGTGTTTTTCAGCAGAAATAAACATGTTTCTGCAAGTTTGGTCAACCCCATGTAAGTTATGGGGCAGTAACATCACACTTTTCAAAACGTGTTTTTCAGCCCGAAATAAACGCGTTTTTTCAGACAACTGAATCTCCTTGTAACAGCAAGGCTCAGAAGAGCCCACACACTCAGCCCTTAACCCCAGTGTACAGAAAGTGTCAAAACGTGTTTTTCAGCAGAAATAAACATGTTTCTGCAAGTTTGGTCAACCCCATGTAAGTTATGGGGCAGTAACATCACACTTTTCAAAACATGTTTTTCAGCCCGAAATAAACGCATTTTTCAGACAACTGAATCTCCTTGTAACAGCAAGGCTCAGAAGAGCCCACACACTCAGCCTTTAACCCCAGTGTACAGAAAGTGTCAAAACGTGTTTTTCAGCAGAAATAAACATGTTTCTGCAAGTTTGGTCAACCCCATGTAAGTTACGGGGCAGTAACATCACACTTTTCAAAACGTGTTTTTCAGCCCGAAATAAACGCGTTTTTTCAGACAACTGAATCTCCTTGTAACAGCAAGGCTCAGAAGAGCCCACACACTCAGCCTTTAACCCCAGTGTACAGAAAGTGTCAAAACGTGTTTTTCAGCAGAAATAAACATGTTTCTGCAAGTTTGGTCAACCCCATGTAAGTTATGGGGCAGTAACATCACACTTTTCAAAACTTGTTTTTCAGCCCGAAATAAACGCGTTTTTTCAGACAACTGAATCTCCTTGTAACAGCAAGGCTCAGAAGAGCCCACACACTCAGCCCTTAACCCCAGTGTACAGAAAGTGTCAAAACGTGTTTTCTGCAGAAATAAACATGTTTCTGCAAGTTTGGTCAACCCCATGTAAGTTATGGGGCAGTAACATCACACTTTTCAAAACGTGTTTTTCAGCCCGAAATAAACGCGTTTTTTCAGACAACTGAATCTCCTTGTAACAGCAAGGCTCACAAGAGCCCACACACTCAGCCCTTAACCCCAGTGTACAGAAAGTGTCAAAACGTGTTTTTCAGCAGAAATAAACATGTTTCTGCAAGTTTGGTCAACCCCATGTAAGTTATGGGGCAGTAACATCACACTTTTCAAAACGTGTTTTTCAGCCCGAAATAAACGCGTTTTTTCAGGCAACTGAATCTACTTGTAACAGCAAGGCTCAGAAGAGCCCACACACTCAGCCCTTAACCGCAGTGTGCAGAAAGGGTCAAAACGTGTTTTTTAGCAGAAATAAACATGTTTCTGCAAGTTTGGTCAACCCCATGTAAGTTATGGGGCAGTAACATCACACTTTTCAAAACGTGTTTTTCAGCCCGAAATAAACGCGTTTTTTCAGACAACTGAATCTCCTTGTAACAGCAAGGCTCACAAGAGCCCACACACTCAGCCCTTAACCCCAGTGTACAGAAAGTGTCAAAACGTGTTTTTCAGCAGAAATAAACATGTTTCTGCAAGTTTGGTCAACCCCATGTAAGTTATGGGGCAGTAACATCACACTTTTCAAAACGTGTTTTTCAGCCCGAAATAAACGCGTTTTTTCAGGCAACTGAATCTACTTGAAACAGCAAGGCTCAGAAGTGCCCACACACTCAGCCCTTAACCCCAGTGTGCAGAAAGGGTCAAAACGTGTTTTTTAGCAGAAATAAACATGTTTCTGCAAGTTTGGTCAACCCCATGTAAGTTATGGGGTAGTAACATCACACTTTTCAAAACGTGTTTTTCAGCCCGAAATAAACGCGTTTTTTCAGACAACTGAATCTCCATGTCACAGCAAGGCTCAGAAGAGCCCACACACTCAGCCCTTAACCCCAGTGTACAGAAAGTGTCAAAACGTGTTTTTCAGCAGAAATAAACATGTTTCTGCAAGTTTGGTCAACCCCATGTAAGTTATGGGGCAGTAACATCACACTTTTCAAAACGTGTTTTTCAGCCCGAAATAAACGCGTTTTTTCAGACAACTGAATCTCCTTGTAACAGCAAGGCTCAGAAGAGCCCACACACTCAGCCCTTAACCCCAGTATACAGAAAGTGTCAAAACGTGTTTTTCAGCAGAAATAAACATGTTTCTGCAAGTTTGGTCAACCCCATGTAAGTTATGGGGCAGTAACATCACACTTTTCAAAACGTGTTTTTCAGCCCGAAATAAACGCGTTTTTTCAGACAACTGAATCTCCTTGTAACAGCAAGGCTCAGAAGAGCCCACACACTCAGCCCTTAACCCCAGTGTACAGAAAGTGTCAAAACGTGTTTTTCAGCAGAAATAAACATGTTTCTGCAAGTTTGGTCAACCCCATGTAAGTTATGGGGCAGTAACATCACACTTTTCAAAACGTGTTTTTCAGCCCGAAATAAACGCGTTTTTCAGACAACTGAATCTCCTTGTAACAGCAAGGCTCAGAAGAGCCCACACACTCAGCCCTTAACCCCAGTGTACAGAAAGTGTCAAAACGTGTTTTTCAGCAGAAATAAACATGTTTCTGCAAGTTTGGTCAACCCCATGTAAGTTATGGGGCAGTAACATGACACTTTTCAAAACGTGTTTTTCAGCCCGAAATAAACGCGTTTTTTCAGGCAACTGAATCTACTTGTAACAGCAAGGCTCAGAAGTGCCCACACACTCAGCCCTTAACCCCAGTGTACAGAAAGTGTCAAAACGTGTTTTTCAGCAGAAATAAACATGTTTCTGCAAGTTTGGTCAACCCCATGTAAGTTATGGGGCAGTAACATCACACTTTTCAAAACGTGTTTTTCAGCCCGAAATAAACGCGTTTTTTCAGACAACTGAATCTCCTTGTAACAGCAAGGCTCAGAAGAGCCCACACACTCAGCCCTTAACCCCAGTGTACAGAAAGTGTCAAAACGTGTTTTTCAGCAGAAATAAACATGTTTCTGCAAGTTTGGTCAACCCCATGTAAGTTATGGGGCAGTAACATCACACTTTTCAAAACGTGTTTTTCAGCCCGAAATAAACGCGTTTTTTCAGACAACTGAATCTCCTTGTAACAGCAAGGCTCAGAAGAGCCCACACACTCAGCCCTTAACCCCAGTGTACAGAAAGTGTCAAAACGTGTTTTTCAGCAGAAATAAACATGTTTCTGCAAGTTTGGTCAACCCCATGTAAGTTATGGGGCAGTAACATCACACTTTTCAAAACGTGTTTTTCAGCCCGAAATAAACGCGTTTTTCAGACAACTGAATCTCCTTGTAACAGCAAGGCTCAGAAGAGCCCACACACTCAGCCCTTAACCCCAGTGTACAGAAAGTGTCAAAACGTGTTTTTCAGCAGAAATAAACATGTTTCTGCAAGTTTGGTCAACCCCATGTAAGTTACGGGGCAGTAACATCACACTTTTCAAAACGTGTTTTTCAGCCCGAAATAAACGCGTTTTTTCAGACAACTGAATCTCCTTGTAACAGCAAGGCTCAGAAGAGCCCACACACTCAGCCTTTAACCCCAGTGTACAGAAAGTGTCAAAACGTGTTTTTCAGCAGAAATAAACATGTTTCTGCAAGTTTGGTCAACCCCATGTAAGTTATGGGGCAGTAACATCACACTTTTCAAAACTTGTTTTTCAGCCCGAAATAAACGCGTTTTTTCAGACAACTGAATCTCCTTGTAACAGCAAGGCTCAGAAGAGCCCACACACTCAGCCCTTAACCCCAGTGTACAGAAAGTGTCAAAACGTGTTTTCTGCAGAAATAAACATGTTTCTGCAAGTTTGGTCAACCCCATGTAAGTTATGGGGCAGTAACATCACACTTTTCAAAACGTGTTTTTCAGCCCGAAATAAACGCGTTTTTTCAGACAACTGAATCTCCTTGTAACAGCAAGGCTCACAAGAGCCCACACACTCAGCCCTTAACCCCAGTGTACAGAAAGTGTCAAAACGTGTTTTTCAGCAGAAATAAACATGTTTCTGCAAGTTTGGTCAACCCCATGTAAGTTATGGGGCAGTAACATCACACTTTTCAAAACGTGTTTTTCAGCCCGAAATAAACGCGTTTTTTCAGGCAACTGAATCTACTTGTAACAGCAAGGCTCAGAAGAGCCCACACACTCAGCCCTTAACCGCAGTGTGCCAGAAAGGGTCAAAACGTGTTTTTTAGCAGAAATAAACATGTTTCTGCAAGTTTGGTCAACCCCATGTAAGTTATGGGGCAGTAACATCACACTTTTCAAAACGTGTTTTTCAGCCCGAAATAAACGCGTTTTTTCAGACAACTGAATCTCCTTGTAACAGCAAGGCTCACAAGAGCCCACACACTCAGCCCTTAACCCCAGTGTACAGAAAGTGTCAAAACGTGTTTTTCAGCAGAAATAAACATGTTTCTGCAAGTTTGGTCAACCCCATGTAAGTTATGGGGCAGTAACATCACACTTTTCAAAACGTGTTTTTCAGCCCGAAATAAACGCGTTTTTTCAGGCAACTGAATCTACTTGAAACAGCAAGGCTCAGAAGTGCCCACACACTCAGCCCTTAACCCCAGTGTGCAGAAAGGGTCAAAACGTGTTTTTAGCAGAAATAAACATGTTTCTGCAAGTTTGGTCAACCCCATGTAAGTTATGGGGTAGTAACATCACACTTTTCAAAACGTGTTTTTCAGCCCGAAATAAACGCGTTTTTTTCAGACAACTGAATCTCCATGTCACAGCAAGGCTCAGAAGAGCCCACACACTCAGCCCTTAACCCAGTGTACAGAAAGTGTCAAAACGTGTTTTTCAGCAGAAATAAACATGTTTCTGCAAGTTTGGTCAACCCCATGTAAGTTATGGGGCAGTAACATCACACTTTCAAAACGTGTTTTTCAGCCCGAAATAAACGCGTTTTTTCAGACAACTGAATCTCCTTGTAACAGCAAGGCTCAGAAGAGCCCACACACTCAGCCCTTAACCCCAGTATACAGAAAGTGTCAAAACGTGTTTTTCAGCAGAAATAAACATGTTTCTGCAAGTTTGGTCAACCCCATGTAAGTTATGGGGCAGTAACATCACACTTTTCAAAACGTGTTTTTCAGCCCGAAATAAACGCGTTTTTTCAGACAACTGAATCTCCTTGTAACAGCAAGGCTCAGAAGAGCCCACACACTCAGCCCTTAACCCCAGTGTACAGAAAGTGTCAAAACGTGTTTTTCAGCAGAAATAAACATGTTTCTGCAAGTTTGGTCAACCCCATGTAAGTTATGGGGCAGTAACATCACACTTTTCAAAACGTGTTTTTCAGCCCGAAATAAACGCGTTTTTTCAGACAACTGAATCTCCTTGTAACAGCAAGGCTCAGAAGAGCCCACACACTCAGCCCTTAACCCCAGTGTACAGAAAGTGTCAAAACGTGTTTTTCAGCAGAAATAAACATGTTTCTGCAAGTTTGGTCAACCCCATGTAAGTTATGGGGCAGTAACATGACACTTTTCAAAACGTGTTTTTCAGCCCGAAATAAACGCGTTTTTTCAGGCAACTGAATCTACTTGTAACAGCAAGGCTCAGAAGTGCCCACACACTCAGCCCTTAACCCCAGTGTACAGAAAGTGTCAAAACGTGTTTTTCAGCAGAAATAAACATGTTTCTGCAAGTTTGGTCAACCCCATGTAAGTTATGGGGCAGTAACATCACACTTTTCAAAACGTGTTTTTCAGCCCGAAATAAACGCGTTTTTTCAGACAACTGAATCTCCTTGTAACAGCAAGGCTCAGAAGAGCCCACACACTCAGCCCTTAACCCCAGTGTACAGAAAGTGTCAAAACGTGTTTTTCAGCAGAAATAAACATGTTTCTGCAAGTTTGGTCAACCCCATGTAAGTTATGGGGCAGTAACATCACACTTTTCAAAACGTGTTTTTCAGCCCGAAATAAACGCGTTTTTTCAGACAACTGAATCTCCTTGTAACAGCAAGGCTCAGAAGAGCCCACACACTCAGCCCTTAACCCCAGTGTACAGAAAGTGTCAAAACGTGTTTTTCAGCAGAAATAAACATGTTTCTGCAAGTTTGGTCAACCCCATGTAAGTTATGGGGCAGTAACATCACACTTTTCAAAACGTGTTTTTCAGCCCGAAATAAACGCGTTTTTTCAGACAACTGAATCTCCTTGTAACAGCAAGGCTCAGAAGAGCCCACACACTCAGCCCTTAACCCCAGTGTACAGAAAGTGTCAAAACGTGTTTTTCAGCAGAAATAAACATGTTTCTGCAAGTTTGGTCAACCCCATGTAAGTTATGGGGCAGTAACATCACACTTTTCAAAACATGTTTTTCAGCCCGAAATAAACGCATTTTTTCAGACAACTGAATCTCCTTGTAACAGCAAGGCTCAGAAGAGCCCACACACTCAGCCTTTAACCCCAGTGTACAGAAAGTGTCAAAACGTGTTTTTCAGCAGAAATAAACATGTTTCTGCAAGTTTGGTCAACCCCATGTAAGTTACGGGGCAGTAACATCACACTTTTCAAAACGTGTTTTTCAGCCCGAAATAAACGCGTTTTTTCAGACAACTGAATCTCCTTGTAACAGCAAGGCTCAGAAGAGCCCACACACTCAGCCTTTAACCCCAGTGTACAGAAAGTGTCAAAACGTGTTTTTCAGCAGAAATAAACATGTTTCTGCAAGTTTGGTCAACCCCATGTAAGTTATGGGGCAGTAACATCACACTTTTCAAAACTTGTTTTTCAGCCCGAAATAAACGCGTTTTTTCAGACAACTGAATCTCCTTGTAACAGCAAGGCTCAGAAGAGCCCACACACTCAGCCCTTAACCCCAGTGTACAGAAAGTGTCAAAACGTGTTTTCTGCAGAAATAAACATGTTTCTGCAAGTTTGGTCAACCCCATGTAAGTTATGGGGCAGTAACATCACACTTTTCAAAACGTGTTTTTCAGCCCGAAATAAACGCGTTTTTTCAGACAACTGAATCTCCTTGTAACAGCAAGGCTCACAAGAGCCCACACACTCAGCCCTTAACCCCAGTGTACAGAAAGTGTCAAAACGTGTTTTCAGCAGAAATAAACATGTTTCTGCAAGTTTGGTCAACCCCATGTAAGTTATGGGGCAGTAACATCACACTTTTCAAAACGTGTTTTTCAGCCCGAAATAAACGCGTTTTTTCAGGCAACTGAATCTACTTGTAACAGCAAGGCTCAGAAGAGCCCACACACTCAGCCCTTAACCCCAGTGTACAGAAAGTGTCAAAACGTGTTTTTCAGCAGAAATAAACATGTTTCTGCAAGTTTGGTCAACCCCATGTAAGTTATGGGGCAGTAACATCACACTTTTCAAAACGTGTTTTTCAGCCCGAAATAAACGCGTTTTTTCAGACAACTGAATCTCCTTGTAACAGCAAGGCTCAGAAGAGCCCACACACTCAGCCCTTAACCCCAGTGTACAGAAAGTGTCAAAACGTGTTTTTCAGCAGAAATAAACATGTTTCTGCAAGTTTGGTCAACCCCATGTAAGTTATGGGGCAGTAACATCACACTTTTCAAAACGTGTTTTTCAGCCCGAAATAAACGCGTTTTTTCAGACAACTGAATCTCCTTGTAACAGCAAGGCTCAGAAGAGCCCACACACTCAGCCCTTAACCCCAGTGTACAGAAAGTGTCAAAACGTGTTTTTCAGCAGAAATAAACATGTTTCTGCAAGTTTGGTCAACCCCATGTAAGTTATGGGGCAGTAACATCACACTTTTCAAAACATGTTTTTCAGCCCGAAATAAACGCATTTTTTCAGACAACTGAATCTCCTTGTAACAGCAAGGCTCAGAAGAGCCCACACACTCAGCCTTTAACCCCAGTGTACAGAAAGTGTCAAAACGTGTTTTTCAGCAGAAATAAACATGTTTCTGCAAGTTTGGTCAACCCCATGTAAGTTACGGGGCAGTAACATCACACTTTTCAAAACGTGTTTTTCAGCCCGAAATAAACGCGTTTTTTCAGACAACTGAATCTCCTTGTAACAGCAAGGCTCAGAAGAGCCCACACACTCAGCCTTTAACCCCAGTGTACAGAAAGTGTCAAAACGTGTTTTTCAGCAGAAATAAACATGTTTCTGCAAGTTTGGTCAACCCCATGTAAGTTATGGGGCAGTAACATCACACTTTTCAAAACTTGTTTTTCAGCCCGAAATAAACGCGTTTTTTCAAACAACTGAATCTCCTTGTAACAGCAAGGCTCAGAAGAGCCCACACACTCAGCCCTTAACCCCAGTGTACAGAAAGTGTCAAAACGTGTTTTCTGCAGAAATAAACATGTTTCTGCAAGTTTGGTCAACCCCATGTAAGTTATGGGGCAGTAACATCACACTTTTCAAAACGTGTTTTTCAGCCCGAAATAAACGCGTTTTTTCAGACAACTGAATCTCCTTGTAACAGCAAGGCTCACAAGAGCCCACACACTCAGCCCTTAACCCCAGTGTACAGAAAGTGTCAAAACGTGTTTTTCAGCAGAAATAAACATGTTTCTGCAAGTTTGGTCAACCCCATGTAAGTTATGGGGCAGTAACATCACACTTTTCAAAACGTGTTTTTCAGCCCGAAATAAACGCGTTTTTTCAGGCAACTGAATCTACTTGTAACAGCAAGGCTCAGAAGAGCCCACACACTCAGCCCTTAACCGCAGTGTGCAGAAAGGGTCAAAACGTGTTTTTTAGCAGAAATAAACATGTTTCTGCAAGTTTGGTCAACCCCATGTAAGTTATGGGGCAGTAACATCACACTTTTCAAAACGTGTTTTTCAGCCCGAAATAAACGCGTTTTTTCAGACAACTGAATCTCCTTGTAACAGCAAGGCTCACAAGAGCCCACACACTCAGCCCTTAACCCCAGTGTACAGAAAGTGTCAAAACGTGTTTTTCAGCAGAAATAAACATGTTTCTGCAAGTTTGGTCAACCCCATGTAAGTTATGGGGCAGTAACATCACACTTTTCAAAACGTGTTTTTCAGCCCGAAATAAACGCGTTTTTTCAGGCAACTGAATCTACTTGAAACAGCAAGGCTCAGAAGTGCCCACACACTCAGCCCTTAACCCCAGTGTGCAGAAAGGGTCAAAACGTGTTTTTTAGCAGAAATAAACATGTTTCTGCAAGTTTGGTCAACCCCATGTAAGTTATGGGGTAGTAACATCACACTTTTCAAAACGTGTTTTTCAGCCCGAAATAAACGCGTTTTTTCAGACAACTGAATCTCCATGTCACAGCAAGGCTCAGAAGAGCCCACACACTCAGCCCTTAACCCCAGTGTACAGAAAGTGTCAAAACGTGTTTTTCAGCAGAAATAAACATGTTTCTGCAAGTTTGGTCAACCCCATGTAAGTTATGGGGCAGTAACATCACACTTTTCAAAACGTGTTTTTCAGCCCGAAATAAACGCGTTTTTTCAGACAACTGAATCTCCTTGTAACAGCAAGGCTCAGAAGAGCCCACACACTCAGCCCTTAACCCCAGTGTACAGAAAGTGTCAAAACGTGTTTTTCAGCAGAAATAAACATGTTCTGCAAGTTTGGTCAACCCCATGTAAGTTATGGGGCAGTAACATCACACTTTTCAAAACGTGTTTTTCAGCCCGAAATAAACGCGTTTTTTCAGACAACTGAATCTCCTTGTAACAGCAAGGCTCAGAAGAGCCCACACACTCAGCCCTTAACCCCAGTGTACAGAAAGTGTCAAAACGTGTTTTTCAGCAGAAATAAACATGTTTCTGCAAGTTTGGTCAACCCCATGTAAGTTATGGGGCAGTAACATCACACTTTTCAAAACGTGTTTTTCAGCCCGAAATAAACGCGTTTTTTCAGACAACTGAATCTACTTGTAACAGCAAGGCTCAGAAGTGCCCACACACTCAGCCCTTAACCCCAGTGTGCAGAAAGTGTCAAAACGTGTTTTTTCAGCAGAAATAAACATGTTTCTGCAAGTTTGGTCAACCCCATGTAAGTTATGGGGCAGTAACATACACTTTTCAAAACGTGTTTTTCAGCCCGAAATAAACGCGTTTTTTCAGACAGCTGAATCTCATTGTAACTGCAAGGTCTCAGAAGAGCCCACACACTCAGCTCTTAACCCCAGTGTACAGAAAGTGTCAAAACGTGTTTTTCAGCAGAAATAAACATGTTTCTGCAAGTTTGGTCAACCCCATGTAAGTTATGGGGCAGTAACATCACACTTTTCAAAACGTGTTTTTCAGCCCGAAATAAACGCGTTTTTTCAGACAACTGAATCTCCTTGTAAAAGCAAGGCTCACAAGAGCCCACACACTCAGCCCTTAACCCCAGTGTACAGAAAGTGTCAAAACGTGTTTTTCAGCAGAAATAAACATGTTTCTGCAAGTTTGGTCAACCCCATGTAGTTATGGGGCAGTAACATCACACTTTTCAAAACGTGTTTTTCAGCCCGAAATAAACGCGTTTTTTCAGGCAAACTGAATCTACTTGTAACAGCAAGGCTCAGAAGTGCCCACACACTCAGCCCTTAACCCCAGTGTGCAGAAAGGGTCAAAACGTGTTTTTCAGCAGAAATAAACATGTTTCTGCAAGTTTGGTCAACCCCATGTAAGTTATGGGGCAGTAACAAGACACTTTTCAAAACGTGTTTTTCAGCCCGAAATAAACGCGTTTTTTTAGACAGCAGAATCTCAGTGTAACTGCTAGGCTCAGAAGAGCCCACACACTCAGCTCTTAACCCCAGTGTGCAGAAAGGGTCAAAACGTGTTTTTCAGCAGAAATAAAAATGTTTCTGCAAGTTTGTTCAACCCCATGTAAGTTATGGGGCAGTAACATCAAACTTTTCAAAACGTGTTTTTCAGCCCGAAATAAACGCGTTTTTTCAGACAACTGAATCCCCATGTAACAGCAAGGCTCAGAAGAGCCCA